>NW_019154096.1:15871371-15871788 GCF_002288905.1 Enhydra lutris kenyoni
AGGGCTCTCTGCTCAGCAGGGAGCCTGCTTCCCTCCCTCTCTCTCTGCCTGCCTCTCTGTCTACTTGTGATCTCTCTCTGTCAAATAAATAAAATCTTTAAAAAAAAAAAATCCATCACCACAAAGAGTTACAAAATTTTTTTCTTATATTGAGAACTTTTAAGATCTACTATCTTAGCAACTTTAAAATACACAATACAGTATTATTTTTTCTTTTTAAATTTGAAAATTCCACTGTAGTTAACCTACATATTATATTAGTTTTAGGTGTACAGTATGGTGATTCAACAATTCCATACAACACCCGGTGCTCATCACAAGTGCCCTCCTTCATCCCCATCACGTATTTCACCCATCCCCAGCCCCTACCTCCCCTCTGGTAACCATCAGTTTGTTCTTTATAGTTAAGAGTCTGTT
>NW_019154096.1:15876788-15881055 GCF_002288905.1 Enhydra lutris kenyoni
ATCCCAGGGTCCTGGGATCGAGCCCTGCATCGGGCTCTCTGCTCAGCGGGGAGCCTGCTTCCTCCTCTCTCTCTGCCTGCCTCTCTGCCTACTTGCGATCTCTGTCTGTCAAATAAATAAATAAGATCTTAAAAAAAAAAAAGAAAAAAAAGAAATCTGTTTGGACACATAGAGAAGGAACATCTACTGCAATCTTGAAGTCTCTAGCTTGTGGGTTCAAAGGAGGCCTCATTACCCTTGAGCTTCACATTGGATTGGTTGACTTGTAGAAGTTTCCCAGGTAATTCCTGGGGGTCCCTAGTGTTTCACACAGGCTCACATCTGACATCCTAAGTTCTTTTGAATCACCTTGCTTGTTGATGTCATCTGCCTACCAGTTGTTTGAGGCTGGCACCTATACCCATCACTGCACCTGGGGTCCTCCATGATTATGCAGGTGATGGCCACATGTTCTATGAGCCAAATGTGCTATATTCCCAAAGGATGGGAAGAAGGTAGCAGGGTGCTGGCAAATGTTAAATCATGGACACCACACACACACACACACACACACACACACACATGCACGCACATGCGTGTGCGCACACACACACATAGGCACGTGGCTCTCATCTGTTTTCTCATTTCTGTGGTATACATACTCCCATACTCATCACAAGCTACCAACTTGTCAGATGGCTTGCAAAAACCTTGAAAAAATGCTACACCCAGGTGCGCCTGGGTGGCTCAGTCAGTTAAACATCTACCTTCAGCTGAGGTCATGATCTCAGGGTCCTGGGATCGAGCCCTGAATCGGGCTCTCTGCTCAGCAGGGAGCCTGCTTCTCCCTCTCTCTCTGTCTCCTGCTCTGCCGACTTGTGTTCTCTTTCTCTTTCTCTCTGTCAAATAAATAAATAAAATCTTAAAAAAAAATAGAAAAAGTGTAACACCTTGTTTTCCTCAACTGGTGGGGGTCAGCTTGGGCGCCACTGGCAGAAAGTTTCCATTTCGGTTTGTCATTCAGAGCCCTTGCTGCTTGTGACCAGATTGTGTGCTGAAAGCAGCTGCTTGGTTTCTGTGCGTAGCACTCTCTTCCACCGGGGACCACAGGAAGGGGCAGGCCAGGGGACTACACGCTCTCCGGATCTTCTTCCTCGTCAATCCCCTCCTGCGCTGTATGCTTGAGGACCCTTGCAAGAAAACCCTCCTGGATGTGAGCTGTGGACTCTGTCTGTATTTCCACCTTGTGACCTCGAGGAACTTGACCGAAAGTTGAAACTAAACGTTATGTTTAGTTTTAACTCATCTTCTAAAAATCGGGACGTCAAGCACCATACACCAGATTCCCCAATGTGACAGTGCCTGAGGGCATGCTTGCCAGGACCATGCTGAAGGGGAGTCCCCAGGGGTTCAGAGTCTTCACCCAAAGTGAAAATGCAGACCCTGGGGCTGTGCCGTCCACCACTGTGTACAGGAAGTACTGCCTACAGAAAATGTTTGGTGTTTGGGGAGAGACTGGGAACCAGCTCTTTCACCGCCCCTCTGCCTTGGCAGTGTGGGGCCTGGGTCATTCTGCTTCCAGTCCTCCTGTCTCTCCCCTCCGTACACACTGGCATCGACGACTTAGGATCTCCTACTTGGTTCGCACTAGTGCCTCTTGAAAGACCAGTGGTTGGTTGACCACGAACGTGCCTTCCTCCCTTCCATCTTCCTAATTTCCCTATTTGCAGCCGAGACTCTTGAGAGCAGGGCATAGGTTTTCTGTGTCATTGTTATCCCTCCCCATGAGGTGTTTTTTAAAACGGGGGCGGGGGCGGGGGCCGGAGACGTACAGCATCCAGCTCGCCTCTCGCGTCTCCAGAGAACAAAGGTGGAACCCCACTCTGCCAGACTCGGGGCTCATGTGTTACCTATACCTGCAGACTACGACACTGGTGAACTTTGGACGACTTCAGAGTCCCAGCCTGGGTTAAACTTTAGCCATCGAGGGAGGTGGAAACGAGAGGCCCGTTTCATTGACAGGACCCTGGAACCTGACACCCGCCGATGCAGTGATAAGACAGCTCTGTAGGTAGGTGTGAGAGACAGCCTGCAGATACAAACTCAGGGACAGAACGGGGTGGGGGGGGTTCTCAGAAGCCTGAGAGATTATGGGGGGCAACACGGACAGATAGATGTGCAAGGCCACAGAAACTGGCCTGAGACTCAGTAGCTCACGCCCGCTGAATGTGGGCTGGGGTGGGTCACACCCCCGGGTCCTCAGGAGCCTCACGGATACATTTCTCATTTTGAATAATTGAAACTCTCCCTTGTTTCTTTTGTTTCCAGAAGCCTGGAATCAGTCATGAATGTTGTCCTCGTCTCGAGAGATTCACCCACAGTTTTGTGTTAGTTCTGTGGTTCTAATTGTTTTGTTTTTACACTGAGATCTGTGAAGCCACAAATGACGTGGCAGTACAGATGCATTTCCTTTCTTCTTCTTGAATGGCTGTCCACGGTCTTAACACCATTTATTAAAAAATCCGGTCTTTTCCCCACCCGTGTGGAGCACAATTTGAATCACAGGGTAAACATACTCCGCGTGTGTTTATTTCTGCACTTTCTATTCTGGGCCACTCTCCTGTCTGTTCTTGGGCTGGTATTAACCACTTGAATTGTGAAGGCCCCTTAGATATTTTAATATCCAATAAGGCTCTTCATCTCTTCTTTTCTTTCTCCTGTTTTTAGAGCTCTCATGGTATTTTCGTCCGCTTGGGCTGCCGTAACAAAAATACCACAGACAGGGTGGCTTATAAACAGAAATTCATTTCTCATGGTTGTGGAGGCTGGAAGTCTGAGATCAAGGTACCAACAGATTGTGCGTCTGGTGGGAGCCCCTTCCTGGCTCATGGCTGTCCTTGCTCTGTGTCCTCATGCGGCAGGAAGGTGGAGGGAACGTTCTGGGGTCTCTTCTCTTGGGGCACTGATCTCATTCACGGGGTTCCATCCTCATGAGTCTCAAAGGCCTCACCTCCCAATGCCATCCCATGGTGGGGGGTAGGTTTCCACTTATGAATTTTAGGGGGCAGGGGGCAAAAACATTTGGTGCAGAGCACATGGCCATTGCTGTCTACCTTTGAGTACTTTAGAACAAATTTGTCTAAATCCAGTAAACACACAAGCCAATGGAGGGCGCACGTGGAATGAGTGAAGGAGAATTGAGGTGGGGACGAGTCCCTGCTCTGGCACTGAGCGTAGACACTCTAGAAACTCCAAAAGCTCTTGAGCGTCTCTGGGTCTGCATTCTCATTTGTAGTCCGAGCGCCGCAGAGTAGACTTAGGAATCAGACCGACTGGGATCTGTGACCTCGGGTAAGTGACGTCTCCTCCCTGAGCCCGCACCTCCTTGCCTTGAAACAGGGTTAGCAGCAATGCCATGCTCTCAGTGAGTGGAAAGAAGAGAAGGTAGTAGCTGTGTGCTTGGGGAGGTCATATAGTCATGTAGAACCTACAGCCAGGATCTAACCAGCAGAGTAAAGGTAGAAGCAGCCAAAAGGCGATCATAGTCTCAGTTTATTAGTGGGGCTAGCTGCCCAATAATCCTGAATTTCAGTGTTTTCTGGTGAAGCTGGGTTGGAGACCTTGTCTGAGGCCTTGGACCGAGAGAGGGGGCACAGGTGGCACAGCAGGCTCGGGACCTTCTTACTTGACCACTGCTGGCCAAAGAAAGAAGGCCCCTTAGAAAATGGTGGCCTGTAGGCTGCCTCTCAAAGTCCTGACCCAGAGGTTCTCTCTGTTGAGCAGGGAATTTGAGAGTCCTGGCCCTTCCTGCACTTTCTCAAGGCAAGAATGGGCCAGCCTGAGCAACCCTATCTAGTGAGTGTCACTTTTCTGCCAACCATGTGGTCACTGCTGCAGGGGACGAGCCAACAGGAGTAGCGAGGAACTCAGGAAGGGTTGTGCCAAGACTCCACGGTCACGTAGAGGGATGTGAAAACGCTGCTCAAGCAGAGACAGGAGCTGAGGGTGCCCTTCTAAGATGGTTGTGCCTGCGGTGATGAAAATGACCGTTAAACCATTGCCAAGAGCTTGGGCTCAGGGTATTTGCAAGTCTGGCAATTGGATGGTTCCAGGAAACCTGCTGGATGAATATCCTTTCCAGCCCCTGGCTCAGACACAGTCTTCCTTGCTTCCATTTCCCTTGAATGGTCTGAGTATCAGTTCCTGTTGAAAGTTTGTGAAAGTGGGACTCCTAGGTGGCTCAGTCAGTTAGGCCACTGCCTTCAGCTCAGGTCATGATCCCAGGGTC
>NW_019154096.1:15881155-15963615 GCF_002288905.1 Enhydra lutris kenyoni
CACTGCCTTCAGCTCAGGTCATGATCCCAGGGTCCTGGGATCGAGCCTGACATCAGGCTCCCTGCTCAGTGGAGAGCCTGCTTCTCCCTCTCCCTCTGCCTGCTTGTGTGAGCGTGGTTTTTCTCTCTGACAAATAAGTAAATAAGTAAATAAGTAAGTAAGTAAATAAATAAATAAATAAATAAAATCTTCTTCTTCTTCTTCTTCTTTTAAAGAAAGTTTATAAAAGCAAGATCTGGAACTTTATAGTGCCAGGATACCTATGAGTTGGTGATTTTAATGAAAAGAAACAGGATGCCTATTTTTGGAACGATTACCCTGCTGGAAGGGAGTTCTTTCTCCTCATGGACCCTCTTCTCCTCTGACTTCCATCGCTGCCCTGGGGCTCCTCATTCATACCCCACCAGCTGCTGCTTCTGACAAGCCACAGCCTCCTTCGAATCAAAGAGAAGGAGCTGCCACAGGCTGGTTGGGGGTGCAGCCAGGCCTGAGGGTTTGATCGAAGGTACAGCAACAAGTTTTCCTAGGAACCATCAAGGGGCTGTTTCCAGAGAAGGAGACGAGTAGGAGGTCGAATTGCTGCTTCTTTGCTCTGATAAAACGGACAAACGAACAGTGATGTGTGCAGTTACAAAACTTCAAGACTGACTTCTTCTCCAACTGTAAGCCAAGATGGCTGCCACCAGTGCCTTGAAGGTGGTTACATGCATGGATAGACACTCAAAGAAGCCCATGTGGTGGGAGAGAGTGCTGCTTCCCAAAGCTCTGCAGTCCTGCTGCGTGTCCTGGAATTGAGGGGTGAGTCAAGCAGGTCACTGGGGAAAGAAAAGCTGCTGGCGGAGGGAAAAGCATGTGCACAGACTATAGCACAAGGACACACTTGGCCTACTAAAGGCATGTCAAGAAGATGTGTGGGTCTGGGGCACAATAGGCAAGGGGGAGGAGTGGCGGAGATGGTCAGGAAGGGAGTTAGGACAGAGACCATTATAATCATCCAGCGTGCTATAAAAACTCAAGATACGCTCACACTACTCTTGGTATTTCATGTTGACTTTTAGGTGCTCTGGTTTCTCCACTGAAATAGACTATTGAAGTTCAGACCCTCTCTGGGGAGTCTGTGTGAGGAGAATGAGAGAGCATGCCTTTAAAGAGATGTTTCTTACCTGGGAGATCCAACAGGAAAATAGCTGGGCCTCATGGGGCTCAGTAATCTTCAGACAGTTGAAGCTGCTAAAATATGGTGCTGCCCCTCTTGGCCATCGTGATGAGCTTGGGTGAGGTGGAGAGAGTTCCTGATGGTTCCATGAGCATTACTTCACGTAGGAATCAGGCAGGAAAGGCCCTGGCAGTAGTTTTGAGTGTTAAAGATGTCAAATAATAAAGTAAGTGGTGGCAGAACTTTTCCTCCTTGCTCTGAGCCATGACCCTTTTCCCACTTTGGTGTCGAGAATGCTTCATCACCTCTTATCTCCTCTTTCTCCATCCAGTCAAATGCCAGCTGTGGGAAACCATCCAACTTTGACTCTCGAATATGGTGGCAGGTGGCAGCAATGGTGTCCCCCATTCCCCATGTTGTTCTTACAAGTTGACCATGACACTCCTTCCATGGGGTGGTGGAGCGTGTGCTCTCTCCACTGGAACTTCCACAGACCTTTTGATTGCCTTGACCAACAGAGTATAGTAGAAGAGACACCACATGACTCCTGAGACTAAATAAAAAATAGGCATGTACTTCTTCCTTCTTCTGTGGGGACGCTCACTCTTGGTGAGCTGCCATTCTGTGAGAAAGCCCAAACAAGCCCAGGTAGAGAGATGCCATGAGGAAACCCCCCATAGTTCTCCTAGTCAACAGCCCTGCTGAGGTCTTTGTCAAATGCCAGCAAATGCATATGTGAATATAGCTGCCTTCAGATGCTTCCATCCTTGGCTGTTTAGTTACTCCTGGCTTCCAGGTCATAGCTGATACTCCAAACATTGTGAAGCCATGTTCTCTCCAAATTTCTGAGTCACTTAGTTCAAGTCTCTACTTAAATAATACCTCCTTGGAGCTCACTTCTTTGACCCCCTTTGTCTAGAATGTTGTTTTTTAAAAATTGAGATATAATTGACATATAACATCATATTAGTTTTAGGTATAATGATTCAATATTTGTATGTATTGCTAAATGATCACCTCAATTAATCTAGTTAAAATCCATCACCACAGGGGCACCTGGGTGGCTCAGTGGGTTAAGCTGCTGCCTTCGGCTCGGGTCATGATCTCAGGGTCCTGGGATTGAGTCCCGCATCGGGCTCTCTGCTCAGCAGGGAGCCTGCTTCCCTCCCTCTCTCTCTGCCTGCCTCTCTGTCTACTTGTGATCTCTCTCTGTCAAATAAATAAAATCTTTAAAAAAAAAAAATCCATCACCACAAAGAGTTACAAAATTTTTTTCTTATATTGAGAACTTTTAAGATCTACTATCTTAGCAACTTTAAAATACACAATACAGTATTATTTTTTCTTTTTAAATTTGAAAATTCCACTGTAGTTAACCTACATATTATATTAGTTTTAGGTGTACAGTATGGTGATTCAACAATTCCATACAACACCCGGTGCTCATCACAAGTGCCCTCCTTCATCCCCATCACGTATTTCACCCATCCCCAGCCCCTACCTCCCCTCTGGTAACCATCAGTTTGTTCTTTATAGTTAAGAGTCTGTTCCTTGGTTTCTCTCTCTTTGCCCTTTGCTTGTTTTTGTTTGTTTCTTAAATTTCACATATGGTATTTGTCTTTCTCCAACTGACTTTTTCACTTAGCATAATACTCTCCAGCTCCAACCAAATCATTGCAAATGGCAAGATTTCATTATTTTTGGTGGCCAAGTAATATTCCATTGTGTAAAATGCCTTATTATTGACTCTCGTCACCATGCTGTCCACAGCATCCCCAGGACTTACTTATTTTATGGCTGGAAGTTTGTATGTGTTGACCACCTTCACCTATTTTGCCCTAAAATGTTATTATTGATTATTTTCTATCCTCTTCTTTTTTTCCTTTATAGCACTTAATCTGGTAAGAATACGTATTTGTTGGTTTCCACTGCAGGCCTCCCACAGTGGAATGTGGGGACGTTGGTATTGGGCAAGTGCCTATACATATTAGATAGATATCTATGCAATAAATGTTTGTGGAATAAAGCTTGATGATAAATACTACTTAATTCTCCCAGAGTTGTGTTGGACACTGGTAAACAGCCCCAGCACTCTCTGCCCTAGAACCTGGATTGTGGCTCAGAATATGTCTTAACACAGTCATTCATTACTGATCTGAATTAGCAGACATTAAGCCTGGTTTCTATACTTGATCTATAGCATTAATTTTGACATGTTCATTTATTATTTTATTGTTGTTATTTGGGTATGTCCAACCAGACACTAAATACTCTCTGGGGCCACAGACTGAGTCACATATTATTTTTAGCACATAGTAGAAGTTCAAAAATCCTAGATTAATTGCAATATTTGTAATAAGCATCAGATCAACCCTTTGCCGAGGTAGGAGGAGGACTTAATCAGCATGTGATCCTGAGGTTTTCCAAGGTAAAAGTTTAATACTTTGCACAGCAGTACAAGAAATTTTGAAGACTGAATGAAAGGAAACTACTTCCCTGTAAGTACAGTGGACAAAAAAGTCAGTTCTGATGCCAGAGATTTAGGGTTACTAGGATTTGAAAAGTTAACCTTTTCACCTAACCCCCCACAAAGCATCCAGACCTTCCTTTGCATCATCTGCTTGCTTTTGGTATGATGTGGAGCAAATGGAATTTCTACAGGGCCAGGCCTAGAAGCAGGGTCAGCCTAGGGGTGAGGGAGAAGGGGAATGGAAAAGTGACAGCTGTAATGCATTCCTTCAGACTTGAAGATCAAAGGGACCCAGCTGATAGATTTTGCTGGGAATGGGTGATCTGTTTTAGGAGAAATGAGATCTGGGATAATCCTCAACCTGGAAGGCCCTGACATCCAGGGTGGATTTTGGGTCAAGACATTGTCAATAGAAGCACGTTTTCATGGCTGTCATGGGAGGGCCTCACTCATGCCAAGTGTTTTTAAGACAGGAGAGATATGTCCTAATTGGCTATGAATGCAATTATTTTTGCTTCAGGACATGTGTAATCAAGAAGAACATCCTCTCTGAAACTGTGGATGAATACCATTTTTTGGAAAGAGCTAGTTTCAACAAAAATGACCATCTCACACAGAGACATCATCCATCCCTGTTAAGAATACATCTGTCCATCAGAAACAACCCAAACTATGAAAAGAAAACAAAAAGTTATGCCAGTGGGATGAGCTCGGATATTTACCCCTCCTGTATCTCCTCGTTGGTAAGTTACAAGAAGATATATAGATCAATGAAACCACTTTCTTCCCCACAGAACTGTTGGAATAAAACCAGAACAATGATCCAGGGGGAGACACTGCCCTATGGCTGCAGCTGGAAGGGTTCCTTAGCACGTGGACATTTGGAGGGATGCTCTGTTAAACTTAGGATTCAGGTCTAGATGCCAGTGCTTAGGTTAGGCAATGACTTTACCTCAAGTAGGCTCAATAAAAATCAGGCAGTGAATGCTATCAAAATCAAGCAGTTTATATTGACATAGAAATTGGAATACATTTCTTATATCTCTAGTCTGTGATCCTTTCTCCTAGACTGATTCTGTGTGTGTGTGTGTGTGTGTGTGTGTGTGTGTGGCAGGCTATGGTGGCGCAGGGGGAGAAGATGGGGATATTGAGAGAGAATCAGAATTGCTATCCTGGGCCTTTTCCAGAAATTGCTGTAAGTCTATAAAATGCTGTGTGGCAGAAATTTGTTTAGGTTCAAATAAATAATTATTAAATTTGTTTTGCACAATCTAGGGAAAATTCAATGATGTCCTTTCAAATAAGGTCTTGTGTACATTTTGAGGAGGATGATTATGTTTGAGATTCTCTAATTTTGGCAAGTTAATCAAGATGAATTTATCTTCTGGTGGTCTTCAAGATGATTTCAGTAGCTTTCTGACACAGAAAAAAGTGGATGCAAAGCTTTTCATCCATATTTACTCCCCAGCATATGAAACGCCCATCAAATTTTCCAGGTGTTTTTTCAGAATTTCAAAATAGAGGTTAATGGGCAGATCAGTCTCTTCTCCCCGATGCTCTTGGGTACTACTTACTTTTCTGAGTCTCCCTCCATGACTTCTGTTCTTCTGTTTACCTTTAACAGCCCGCACCTGTGACTCATTGGAGGGTTTTCTGTGTTCTTCTGGAGCTACTTCCCTCAATTCTCCAAAGGTTGAGAGTCTTAAATTGCCAGGGGTTTACACTTACCTCCTTCCCCTCCCAAGCCTGGGTCACTTAGCCTTTGCACCATTGCAGGGATAAGAAAGCCAACCCGGAGGTGCAGTTTCTACTTCAGGCATGCACTGAGATCAGGCTAAGGGTGGGACTACCTGAAACTGTCCCTGCTCAGCTTTGTAGCTCCCTCCTTCCTTCCTCTCTCTTATTGGTGAACTAAGGGCACTTCCTAAGTGAATCACTCCAATGGGAATCTTCATCTCAGGATCTGCTTCTGGGGAACCCATTACCTCCCCTACAAGGTAATGTGATAATTAAATGAGATGACTGTATGTAAGCACTTGTTCTACTGCTTGGCCATAATATATATACCAAAATGTGAATTATTATTATTATTATGACCCTCACAGCAGTTTTCTGGTCTCTGGTAGATTGGTTTCAAGGTTTGGAACATCAACTCAAATGATGGCATTATGATGAAACACTTGAATAAGATTGAAAGAGCACGTGAAAACTCATCTTAACATACCAAGGCCTCACCGCCTGGGCTGTCTACAGAAATGTAAGCAAAATGAGAGCAACCGTAACTAGCAGTACAGAATTTATTGGGGAGGTAGTCCAAATTATTATTGTCATTAAAGATTGGTAAGCCCACTTCCGTAAGAGTTGAAAATGTCAAATATTTGGCCATTAAGTATGACTATTTATTTTAAAAGAAATATCTGCGATTCATAGAGTAAAAGGGCATTGTAGCAGTGGTGATAGTGAATTCACCGCATCCCAGTGGGGGCAGGGCTGAGGGAGAAATCACAAAGGTCTGAACACTCTCTGTCTGATGAATTAGGAGGTGTTGCTCTTGATTTACCACCCAGGGTGGTAGACTAGTAAAATAGGACAAAGGGAAGTTTCATATTTGAGTTGATATGTTCCAGAGAGTTCAAGAGTCATAAAGAATCTGAAAGTCTCCCAGAACAGTTTGAACAATCTATCCAACTTGTACTAGCACGTTACTCTTTCTTTAGACCTCACGTGACATGAGTGTACATACCAGATCACTAGGGATTCTTTAAATGCAAAACACAGGAATGTTGGTTCAAGGGGCTCTTGAGAAGCCATCTTTTTGACAGAGAGAGAGAGAGAGAGAGAGAGAGATCACAAGTACGCAGAGAGAGAAAGGGAAGCAGACTCCTCTCTGAGCAGAGAGCCTGATGCAGGGCTGGATCCCTGGACCCTTGGATCATGACCTGAGCCCAAAGCAGAGGCCTAACCCACTGAGCCACCCAGGTGCCCCTTGAGAAGCCATCTTGTTCCCTTGTCCTTCGTGAGGGTCACATGACACAAAATGCCAGAGGCAGAGGGAGATGATGAACTCATCCCAGTATGCAAAAACTTCCACCATCCATAGAGCCTCATAAAACCCCTCAGGTGGCAGGAAGGTAAGCCCCATTTCTTTTCTGATGGGCTAGAAGATAGCCAGGCTCTGGGCTGGGTCAGAATGTTTTGCTTTTTTTTTTTTTTTTTTTTTTTAAGTCTTGAGTTCTCTAGAATGGTTTCAGTGGAGTGCAAGGAAGGATTTTCATCACTCAGTCCACTCACCAGTTGAGTTCTCATACATGTCCATCAGCTCAGAGGCTTTGATTCTATCTGGAGTGAGTCCTAGAATCTGTTTTTTTTTTTAGATCTCGACCCCAGGGTGTGTGCAAGGTGGTTCGTTGGCAGTGCCCCGGAGTGAGAAGTGGCTGGTGTTCCCATCAGCAGGGGAACTGGAGAGTGAGATGTGGATGCAGCCCCAGGAAGCCCAGGACTGGATGCACAGGGTTCCGTGGCTACAGTGTGCAGATCAGTGCAAATTATGTAATGATCACATGCTTGAAACAACGGTGTATATAAGGACAGCCACGCATGTAAAGGCATATATTGAACATATTATGGGACTGGGTAATATGGAAAAAGGAGGGCCTTGTAGGGCTGAAGCGGATCATGCTAAGCCCTCAGGGGCATTGAGGAGCTTGGTTATCTAGACTCTTTGCATCCAAAAAAAAAGAAAGAAAAAGAAAAAGTTGGCTGGAAGGAATGAAAAAGAAAGTGCTCTAAATGAATCAGAGGCTCAGCCAAGCTTGGCCTTGGGGTGGCGCCACCCTTATTCCACAAAGACGGGGTGGCCCAGGGAGGGGAAAGCGTCTTGGAAAGTTCTACACCCTTGTCCATGCCCATACTACCTGTTTTTTCGCTCCAGCTTTTTTTTTTTTTTAATTTTCCCATAGCTCTTATTTTCTAATTTTTGTTTTATTCTTATTTTCTAGTTTTTAAATCACTGTCGTGAGGCAGTAGGCAGCAAGTAAGTAAGCAAGCACTTGTTTTAAGAAAAATGAGGAAAAGCCCGCATTGTTCTATCCTTTAACACACAATGTTGTCCTCCCTCAAATTTCTTACCTCGACGGTCACAGGTTCATAGACTGCATGCTTACTATGGGTCAGACACTGTGCCGACTGTTTTACTTTGTTTAATTTAATCTGCACCCAAACCTCAGATTTCCCTTTTAGATGACCAAAGTTTAGAGAGGTTGTGGATCTTTTCACACAAAGGTTAAGCTTAACACCCTCTGGGGAAATACCCATTCTGACTGGGAACTACCATTATCCCGACTCCATTATATCCAATCAAAGGGATGTTTCTTTTTATTAGTTTGGGAGGGAATAAAAAGAGATGCCCAAACTGGTTGTGTCAACCGTTTTTGTTTGTTTATTTATTTGATACATAGAGATCACAAGTAACCAGATCACAAGTTACCACAAGTAACAAGCAGAGAGAGAAGGGGAAGCAGGCTCCCTGCTGAGCAGAGAGCCTGATACGGAGCTCGATCCCAGGACTCTGAGATCATGACCCGAGCCGAAGACAGAGGCTTAACCCACTGAGCCACCCAGGCGCCCCTGGTTGTGTCAACCTTAAAAATAAAATAGCCAGTGATTTTATTAGCAAAATGTGCATATTCAGGAATAGCAGAGGACTTGCCATTCAGCACATGCAAGCTCTGAGGAACCACAGGCAACTTGGGAGAGACAAAGGAAAGGCCAGCTTTTTATAATTTTTAGGAGGAAATTGAAGAGCGTTGTTTTATTTGTTCATTTATTAAAAGATTTATTTATTTTCGGGGGGAGAGAGAGAGAGAGCTCACAGCGGGAGGGGGAGAGGGAGAAGGAGAGAAAATCTCAAGCAGACTCTGCACTGAGCCCAGAGCCCAACTCAGGGCTTGATTTCATGACCCTGAGATCGGGACCCGAGCTGAAACCAAGAGTGCGATGTTTAACTGACGGTCCCACCCAGGTGCCCCTGAAGAGCATTGTTTTAAACCACAGTTCATTGGAGAACAGGAGTTTAAGGTCATGATGTTTTCTCATTGGCTGCAGGTGGGAGGTTAGTGGGGTGTTGCTGGGACAGAGAGGGAACGTCCTTGTTTTTCTTTTTTCTTTCTTTTTTTTTTTTTTAATTTGACAGATCACAAGTAGGCAGAGAGGCAGGCAGAGAGAGACAGGAGAGGAGGCAGGCTCCCTGCTGAGCAGAGAGCCCGATGCGGGACTTGATCCCAGGACCCTGAGATCATGACCTGAGCCGAAGGCAGAGACTTTAACCCACTGAGCCACCCAGGCGCCCCCGTCCTTGTTTTTCTTAAAGGGGAGAGATGAAATTCCCATGTTAGAAATGTCCTCTTGTCAAGATAATTCTTTCTGTTGTTTATGCAGGTTGTACCCCTGCTTCCTGACTCCATTTTATTTTTATTTTTTTAAATTCAATTAATTGACATATAGTGTATTATTAGTTTCAGAAGTAGAGTTCAGTGATTCATCAGTTGCATACAACACCCAGTGCTCATTCCATCAAGGGCCTTCCTTAATGTTATTAAGTTACATTATGACCCAGTTAACCCTTTACCCCTACCCACTCCCCTCCACCATTCCTCAGTTTGTTTCCTACGGTTAAGAGTCTTTTGTAGTTTTTCTCCCTCTCTGATTACATCGTTTTATTTTTCCCTCCCTTCCTCTATGCTCCTCTTTTTTCTTAACTTTCATATGAGTGAAATCATGCAATTGTCTTTCTCTGATTGACTTATTTCACTTAGCACAATTCTATTTCCATCCATATTGCTGCAAATGGCATGATTTCATTTTTTGATGGCTGAGTAACATTCCATTGTGTGTTGGTGTATTTATCACATCTTCTTTATCCATTCATCCAGACTCCCATTTTATTTTTTTATTTTTTTTTTTAAAGATTTTATTTATTTATTTGTCAGAGAGAGAGAGAGAGAGAGAGGGAGAGAGAGCGAGCACACGCAGACAGAACGGCAGGCAGAGGCAGAGGGAGAAGCAGGCTCCCCGATGAGCAAGGAGCCCGATGCGGGACTCGATCCCAGGACGCTGGGATCATGACCTGAGCCGAAGGCAGCTGCTTAACCAACTGAGCCACCCAGGCGTCCCCAGACTCCCATTTTAAATGAGGTTTCCTTTATTTATTTATACAGTGGGTGTCTGAGCAGAGAGAAGTGAATCAAAAGTCCTTTCTTCATCAATTGCTTGCAAAGTCTAACTGTTCCAGTCTTTGGGGTTGAGAATGTATTCAGACTCAAAGAATTTAAATACTCCTTCCATGGGGCCACATTTGGGTATCAATTTACATCTACATTCTACTGGATATCGAGTCACCAAGATGGTGTGGTCCTAGAAACATTAGTGAGCAACAGGAGCTATGGCCGACAAGTCACTTCATGTCTCCCACCATTGTTTCTACCACTTTCATGTCTGTGGTTGTACAACTGCATGATTGACTGGTTTCCACCCAAGAGTTACTGCTCCTAAATTATTTCCATATTTTGACTATAGTCTGATGATATCTAATTGATGAGGCACCTGCACAGGAGCCCAGTGAAAAACCATGCATCTAAGTTGCCTAAGTAAAAACACACAATTTAAAGGCGCTTTCAGCACAAGAGAGACTTTTCAAACCGAGGCAGAGGGAATCAGCACAGCTTTTCCAGAAACGTTGCCTTTTCAGGTCACAATGCCTTTTCCTGTTGCATACATTATCTGCTTTTTTTTTTTTAAAGTAGGCTTCAAGCTGGGAGCCCAATGTGGGACTTGAACTCATCACCCTGAGGTCAAGACCTGAGCCAAAATCAAGAGTTGGACCCCTAACCAGCTGAGTCACCCAAGGGCCCCTACATTGCCTGCCTTCTTCTTCTTTTTTTTTTTTTTAATTTATTTGACAGACAGAGATCACAAGTAGGCAGAGAAGCAGGCAGAGAGAGAGAGGGGGAAGCAGGCTCCCTGCTGAGCAGAGAGCCCGATGTGGGGCTCGATCCCAGGACCCCGAGATCATGACCTGAGCCGAAGGCAGAGGCTTAAATCACTGAGCCACCCAGGTGCCCCATTGCCTGCCTTCTAATTGGATATTTAAGAGAGCGAAGTCTTCCTCTGAAAATAAGTCATGAGAGATGGAATAATGTTAGAACTTAGCATTTTTTGAGATGGAGAGGAGAAGGGAGTTGAGGTAAATTGGAAGGGGAGGTGAACCATGAGAGACTATGGACTCTGAAAAACAACCTGAGGGTTTTGAAGGGGTGGGGGGTGGGAGGTTGGGGGAACCAGGTGGTGGGTATTGGGGAGGGCACGTATTGCATGGAGCACTGGGTGTGGTGCAAAAACAATGAATACTGTTATGCTGAAAAGAAATTAAAAAAAAAAAAACAGCATTTTGGAAGAAAGAGACCACATCTGTGTCTCAGAGTGCTTAATGCAACCTCTATCTTTGGTCAGTTGTCTTTCTCTGTTTTTCTTTCTTTCTTTCTTTTTTTAAATTGTCCTTAGATTTTTTTTTTTCTCTCTTTGTTGTGTTGCTTCTTCCTTATTTGCCCATATGACACAAACACGTTCTCCTTGGCTAACTTTTAACTCTATATTTTTAATGCAATGGTCACATTTAAAAAAAAATTTATTTATTTATTTGAAAGACAGAGATCACAAGTAGGCAGAGAGGCAGGCAGAGGGAGAGGAAGGGAAGCAGGCTCCCTGCTGAGCAGAGAGCCCGATGCAGGGCTCGATCCCAGGACCCTGGGATCATGACCTGAGCCGAAGGCAGAGGCTTTAACCCACTGAGCCAGCCAGGCACCCCTGGTCACATTCTTTTAAGAAAAGAGGAGTTACTGCTACTTGCTCACTCATATCCAATTAGGGTATTTGATTAAATAAATACCCAGTTCAAGAACAAACCTGGTAAATCTTTAGTTTGTTGAACAGCATTTATTTCTGAAATGCTGTGCTCACAGAATAGTTTCCAAACTCAGGATTCATTCTGTTTTTTCCTCTGACTAGTAGAAGTGAATGTCACAATGATGAAATTCAACTGATACGTCATACAATGGAAGCAAGTGTGAAAAAAATTCTTAGAAACATTGGGTTCTTGTTTCTGAATGTCCATTAAGAAAATACTCGAGTTACCTCGAAACCAGTAGGACTTATGGTTTCTATAATGCCAGTGTAGGGTTGTTGAAACTTGATGATTTGGCAGGCATTGCTCTGGGAGAAATTTAGACCAGTGCTTTCTATAGGTAAGACTCCACCTGTATGCATTATGTAAATGGTGCCGTGATCTGGACCACCAAACCTCCAAAAGATGTGGGAAGGCGTTGGAAATCTCACGGTCTTTTCTCTGTTGTTATTTTGTATAGATGTCAACCCCCTTCCATGGAGTTTTGGGAATATGCCACTCAGAAGAGTGCCCCTGCGAGGTCTGCTTGGAGACCCTTCTTCCCCCTGAGTTTGGGTAAACATTATGCGACCTAGAAGTCCAAAAATGATTGTCCCAAAATCTTTCTTAGATCTGCTTCGAAAGAAAAGATCGACTTCATGAGCCCACGATGCAACCGTTCACATCATTGCTGGCAGAACTGTCCAAAACCAAGTTATAATAAGTCTTTTCGGCTATGGACAGCATTTCTGTTTCTTCCAATGTTCTACCATAGCTAGTGGCATAACCGTATTATCCAAGAGCAAGAAGCCAGATCCCTCATGTATATGGTGGCGTTGGAAACTCTACTGGCAGTACTGAAAACAGACAGGACAGTCACTGATGCTGCCTTGTTATGGAAGCATACGTAGCCCTCATGACCCAGCACCTTTATGGTTTTGACAGTTTTTAGAAAAAGCTATTTAAGTCACGCGCATGGTATCTTGGTAGTCCTTAAAAAAAAAAAAAAAAGAGGAGGCATTTTATAGCTAAACAATTTTATTGGCTTTTTGGGAAATAAAAAAACACGACACAAACCACCATGGTTAAAGGCCATAATCAGCATCAACCAAATGAACCAGCCACTTGGTTACAGTAGCTGATAACAAACACTAGGTGGATATTATTGCTTATACCCCAGGTTCATTTATAGGTCCGTTCTGTTTTGGCAAGATTACAATCACATGGGAACTTTGGTTGTATAAATTCAACGCTGACCACTCACTAAAAAATCAACTTCTACCATTTTACGAAGATATATGTCAATTCTTCCCAAGTCTTGACATTTATCCGCTCATTCTGTCTCCTTTCTCCTTCTGCTAACGATTTACAATCCTACTGATCAAAACTTAAAGTAGCATTTACAACCATCCATTTCTCCTCCACTGCCCTCTCCTTTGTCGTGAGAGGGTGAGGCATTCCTGGGCCTCTCCAGACTCTTGGGTCTGGTGTGTAGCCACTGCCAGTAATAAACGCCCATCTGTCATCTGGATAGATTTTCAAATGCATATGGTTGTCGACATTGGGGTTTGGACTCAACTGTCTCTTTTCCAACTTCTGAAAGCTAGGAAAAAAAAAATCAACAGCCTTTAGCATTAGTACGTTGACCTCCCCACAAAATCGGCCCCGTCCCCGCCATGCCACATCCCACGGCAGGCGCGGCGCTGTGGCCTTAAAATGTTCCGCGTGAGTGCTGTAACCTTTTAATGTACAGAGAAGCAATGACTGACTGCCTCTCCCAAGCTCCCCTGCTCGGTACTTTCTATTTTAACACTGAAAACTCCGAACGACAAAGGGTCAGGACTCACTCACAATAGCACCATTTCCTAGACTCTTGGAATAAGATTCCTATCCGCGCTGGAGAACGCAGGGACTGCAGACGACCCGGCCTCCAGCTTTGCGCCTTCACAGGCCCCACTGACCTTCAGCGGGGGTGGGTGGTCTGCCTCAGCCTACTGCTACAGTGGCCTGGATTTTCCCTGGGAAGAGTTAAAAACTCGTGTCTTACAAAGTGAAGTTGGCTGCAGGTGAGAGACCTGAGGAAGCCTGTTTCCGGGGTGAGATGTGACTGGCCTGCAGATGACGGGCCGAAGGCTGGGGATCCCTCCCCTCGCCCATCTCAGTTCAAGTCTTTGAAGAATTTGCACGCAGAAGCACTGCAAGATCCAGGAACACGGAGAGACGCAAACCCTTCCGCAGCCACCCAGACACCAACGCTCTTACGTTAGCTCTTGTGTTCAGGTCTGCCGGGGGGTTTGCCCTGGCTAATGCTGGGATTGAATGAGCCCTTCTCATGATTATAAAGATTATCCGTTTGAATCCGGACATTTGAAACAACAGAAGACTCCGTATTACTATATTTTACATGGCACAGAGAACCATATAATTACTAGCATTTACACGGCAAATACTGTAAAATACACATTCTTGGAGTTGACTTGGTAATTACACCGGTGTTAGTCGGCAGAACAAAGATTAAACGCTCTCTAACTTGCGCTCGGGGGAATTTCATTCCAGCCCTGTACTTTGCAACGAGAGGATAACCCTCTAATTATGCAATAATGCCTGGTGGTCATGTGGGCAAAGAGGATCACAGGGCGAACTTCATGGTTAATTTGTGGCCCGTAAAATAAAGTAATACATAGTATTTTCACTTCAACAAAATACAAGAGATCATATAAAAATATTTTCCAATTTGGACTCTGAAACATGAAAGCTGGATTTTTTTTTTCCTTTGTATAAAAAGAAACGGAATAACGGACTAAAGTTTATTAAGCCTTCTAACAAAAAAATATACATATAAGTTTAAGGAATGCAGTGAGCATCAACTTCCCTTTTTTGTCCAGGCTCATTGGTGGGGAGCTCGTGCTTTGATCCCAACAAAGTTATAAATGCACAACAGTGGAGGGAGATCAGTGCCTGAAACCTGAACTACGACTTATCGCTAATAATACGACTAACTTTACAGTAGTGCCTTTAAAAGTGGTGTGTCAGATTACTGATTTTTGTCTCTCTTCCTCCTCAGGCGACCGCTGGAGACGAATTCCAGAAGCACCACTTTCGTCTTGAGTGATGTTTATTTAGTGCAATGTCTTCCTTCTCGCGTTCCCTTTTCACACGCTGGTAGTGGTCTTCTTCCTTCAGATACCACACCGGCGGCCAGCGGTGCCGCTCAAAGTATTCCTGGTTGTCTGGGGAAGGAAAGGATGCAGATGGTGAGGGCTGCTGTTGGTTGAGGGCTTCTACGTTCTAGGTCCTGTGCCCCTGGCTTCTCATTTATGCTCCCGTGTACATCCTCCCAAGAAGCCGGTGTGTGGGGGTCAGGGGTCAGGGACAGGACCATTTGCAGATTGTGACACTCAGATTTCGAGAGTTAGAATCATTTGCCGGAAGTAGCTGGGCACGAAGAACCTGAACCCAGGACCACTTGGTTTCTAAGCGGAAGCCTGCTCCTCTCCAGGGCTCCCTAGACAAGGGAGAGCCCACCACTTCCACATGCTCTGCGGCAGGGAACCCTGGATCCCGCTCCACCCAAACCTCCCAAGCACGAAGTTTGTCAAAGAGAATCCCCACCCCACAATTCCGGTGTCATGTCACAGGCAAGGGACGGCCAGCCAATCACAAGGACTTCTCCTGGAGCTGCCTGCTGCCTGGACACCTGCTCAGGGGGATGGGGAGGGGGTCAACCCTTCAGTCAGAGGCAATGAGACCCAGACCAGTGGGTACCCGCGGTCTCACCTGCAGATTTTGATTTGATCTCCTTGCGGAACTTGGAACACACACTGTTGTAGTTCGTGCAGATGTGGTGCAGACACCAGGCGGCCAACTGGTGGGCGTTGTGGAACTACAGGGAAGTGACCAAAAAGGGGTTCAGACTCTACTTTCTAAAGTTGGCCCGCAGAGAAATCATCAGCCCCCTAGGGGTGACAGAGATAAAGGGCACGGGCAACTGATTCAGTAAACCTCTTGTTTTGACTACAGTGTTAATGACTTCGGCTATGGCGCCGATGCCAGCCCAATATAGCACTTGGCACCCCCCTTCCTCACTCCTGTGACAGATGCACCAAAAATAATCACCATATCAGATCAGGAGCTGAAAGAACCCCTCGCCTCCCAGCCTCCCCCACCGCTGGCCTGAGAGTGATACATGACTGGCCTCTGGAAGGTGCCAGCCGGCCCCAAGGCAGCCACACGGACTCTGGTTAAGGGAGCCACGCAGAGCGCTCTGTGTGGCAGGTCAGAGCTTGACTTGCTGGGGCCAAAGACCTGAAAGAGGAGACTGAGGAATGTGTGACTGTCCTGTACCTGTCCTTTGGTTACATAAGAAGAGTGGGCAGTGTGGGCAGGGGGGCAAGGACCCGACTCACCACAACGTCTACTTTCTGAGCAGATGCTCGGGGGGAGGGAGCAGCTGAGGGAGTTGTGACCAAAACAGACTTGGTGCTCAAAAAGCCACAGTCACCTCCCCAGTCCTCCCTAGATTAGGCAAGTCTCCCCCACCCCACCCCACGCTCTGTCTGTGTCCTCAGCTATCCATTCAGTTTTGGGTCTTGGGGTTTCTTTCATCAAGCGAAACCCTGAAACCTTACAGGGTACTTCCTCGGAGGCCCACATCTCAGCTGTGAACAAAGGCCCATATAAAAGCAGTCCTCAGAAAATAATTCAAGAAACTCTGAGAGTTGCAACCCCAACATTACGGATCATTTTTGTTGGGTGCTTCCAGCTTAAGACTCTCGAGATCAGATTTCTTTCTGAAAGTAAGACTCGGGCACTGGTGTCCTGAAGGCGGCTTGGACCTGCCCAAGAGCGTCAATGGTGCCCATTTCTTCCCTACACCGAGGTCGGCAATTTCATGTTGTTCAAGTCGGCCAGGCGGGTGTATTTATACCATGGACATTGGAAAATGCAACAGATCGGGTTCCACCTGTGCGCACGCTGATGGTTAAATAAACCCGGCACGCTAGCAGATGAGGGTCTCGCAGAGGCTCCATCCTGAACTCTTCCTGCCGAGGCTTGTCAGGGTGGGGGACCCAGAGCAAACAGACACACCTGCAAATCACTATCTCAAGTCCATCAGCCCTAGATGCAATGCTGGGTCATTTCATTTTCCTGCAGGAGCAGTACTCATGGGAGACAGCACAAGTCATAAACTGCGCCCCGGACCTGTTTCGAGACTGTCATCTCTATAAGGCTGTTTTTCATGTTGGATTTTAATAACGTGGGCTTCTTTCTATTTCTCTTCCTGTCTATGATTGCCTTGAGGGCAGAGAATCTGCCATTTATAGCCACCTGTCCTTTTGTCTCGGGCGGTGCTGGACACAAGAGGGAGAAAACAACAAAAACTTGTTGTGTAAGTCCGAACGAGCGGGTTGCTGTCAAGTCCGATTCTGCCTTTTCCCCGTTTCAGTCTGATCTGTTCCTGGGGCC
The DNA here is from genome assembly GCF_002288905.1 of Enhydra lutris kenyoni. Classification (NCBI taxonomy): domain Eukaryota; kingdom Metazoa; phylum Chordata; class Mammalia; order Carnivora; family Mustelidae; genus Enhydra; species Enhydra lutris. The sequence goes on from NW_019154096.1 coordinate 15,898,184, forward strand.
ACAGATGGAATGGCAACTTGGCCTGCTACGTGCCTCCCTCCTCTTTCTAAAGCCACCTCCCCTCCCTTGACTGAGAAAGATCCATTCAAATCCCCTGACCTAAGGCTTAGTAAACCACGGCCCTCACAGAGAGGGAGCATAGAAAAAAGAAAACCAAACCCAGTGGGCTGAAGAAAGGACTGAAGAATGTTTTCTTCGTTCCTTCAGAGTGTAAACTCATTGTCAGTAAGTCTATGCCAGGAACGAAGCACCCTGCACATGTGAGGGGTTCTACTCTTCACCGCTTTTCTTGAACATTGTCTCCCACTTGATTCTCAAGATAGTCTGTAAGGCTGATAGGATGTGAATTATCATGCCCACTCCTTATAGATAAGGAAAGTGAGGCAGAGTTTAGCTTCGTACTTTGAGTAAGTTATTTGTGACAAAGCTGAAGTCGGATCTTGGGGCCCCTCTGGAAGAGTGCAAGTGTTTACGGGGATTATGGAATCACAATATTCATATTAACAAATACTGATTTTGGAAAACCCCAGGAGAACTGCAGTGAGAGGTGGGGCATTACAGGGCTTCATGGAGTTCTAGAAACCATCTGATCTTGGTCAATATGTGTCCAAGAATTCAAACATCATGCCCCAAGTTGTTCTCCCACATGTGAAGCTGGTGCCTCGGGGGACAGTGGGGCTGGCGTGGGGTAGGGTCCGTGTTGTTTTCTCAAATGAGGCCCAGCAGGGGGAATGGTGCATGAAACGTGAAACTCTCAGATCTTCTCAGTGTACACAGGGCCCTCTGTGACTCAGTGGTGACATCTTTATTTAGACAGATGCAACCGCGGAATGTTTCATCAGCATTAAATGAACTGGTTGAACACACTTAAAAGGTGAAAGGCAAATTGTTACAAACCTGGGCCAATTCCAAATACGAGAGCACTTCCCCGTCAATGCCCACACCACTCATCGCGGCCTTGGTCAGCTCCTGGACAGCATACTGCTCTGGGGAAGAGAGGGAACAGGAGAAAGTTGAACCATACCCTTGCAAGCCAGACACCTCACCTAGACAGTCTCGTCTGGGACCACCTAAGAGGAGAAGAATATGTGACACGGCTCTGGGCAGTCACATCTGAACGGAACTCAGGGCCCACTGTGCCGGGGGCCTTTCGGCATGGGTAGTTCTGGTCTCGGGCCTCTGCACCGACAATTCTGGGACACTTGTTGGCACTTCTGGAAGAGCCAGACTCCTGCAGACCTTCATTGTCCAGTATGGTGACTACTGGCCAGATGAACCGGCTGAAACTCACATTAAAATTGAATAAAACTAAAAAGTCACACCCTCAGCCACACTAGCACACCGAAGTGCTCAACAGCCACACCTGTATTGGGCAATGCAGACACAGAACATCCCCATCATTGCAGAAAGTTCTGTTGGCCAGTTCTGCTCTAGACAGTCCATCCAATGCCTTCCTAGAATCCTCTAGATTCTCCAGCATCTTCCCATTTGACGGTTTCCCCACTTGTATCACTCCAATTCCCAACAGTCTCTAAGAGTGGAAGGACTGAGTGACAGGAATGAATCCATATGGGGAATTAACAAAATGTGAACGCAGATGTCTTTCTCAACAGCTGCAGATGGGTGACATATTGTTCAGCCTGTTAGATTCTAAAGACTGGGGGGTGGGGTGGGGAGTGGGGAGCAGGGAACTTTCAACAGGAAGTAACAAAAATCTAGCTGGGAGAGCCACTTCTGCCTGGGAGCTGTGCCCAGGACTTCTAAGCTGAATTTAAACTGTGGTTCTGAGACAGAGCGGTCTCCTGCCTCTGGGACTGATGCATGTGGGTACAGTCTAGGCCCACATTCCTAGCTCCTTGAGGTCGAGGCACTCTTTTCATCTCTAGCATTGTGTCTGTTCTTCTAATCCAGTAAACTGTCCTGACCCTGCTTACCTTCTGTTCTACGTGCTTGGGTCAATATAATATCTAGATGGGAATGGTTTCTTGGGCACAGCTTTCGTCTGCTGGATTGACAAAGAACTACTGGGAACTACATTTTCTGAAGAAGTCATCAGGCTTTTTGATTCTAGGTAACAGCAACATTTCTTGATACTCAGCTAATACGTTGGCTTGCAATGCATTTTTACCCCAGAGATTGATTTTTTAAAAACCATGTTCTGAACACTTGATACTTACCCAACATTTTAAATGATGACAGGAATCATCTTAGGCAGCTGTATATGTAACCACAGCAGTAGTAATGGCTTTTAATAACAAAAGGAAACAGACATGGAAGTCTGCAGTTCACCCCAGAACCTCTCTTTGATCCAGTTCCTTTCACAGAGAGGTCAGTCCTGCGTTTTCCTCACCTTTACTTCATGTTTAAGCAAAAACGGCACTAGCTCAAGATTAATCACAAGCCGTGCTCAACACATTTGCTTCCAAATTGTTTTTGGCCATTTAAAAAAAATCAATTTCATCCTCAAAGGATAACACTGTAAACAGTGGAGAGTCAAACGGATCAGAACCTCTACTTGAACAGCAGTGCCTCGACGAGCTCTTTCTGTCTTTCTAACCAGTGGGTGAAGAAGTGAGGCAGGGAGAGGACTTGGGTCTCCAGCTGGCCGAGCGTAGCAGAAACCCGGAGTCTGGAGAAATACATTCCTTTCTAAAGACACTGCCGGAAAGTCAAGTGTGGAATGACCAGTCGGTTTGTTCAAACATTCATTTTCATTCACTTTGTGATTCGACAGGCATTTATTGGGAAGCTAATACGCTTAGGCACTTTGCTGTGGGGTGGGGACAGGTAGGCCAGTGTCCAAAACTGCCACTATTTCTGCTTTCACGGCTAGCAGGAGTCAGCTAATGTAGTGACAAACGCCCAGACTGCTAACTGAGCCCTCTCATGAAGGAAGCTGAAGGCTGACATTTAAGAAACAGGTACATGAAGAATACACACGTATCCTTTGCAGACCTGCTTCAGCCTAACAACTGAACAAATCCGGAAAGGGTGCATAGGATTTCTGGGAAGGGAAGCCAAGTCCTCCCTTTCTTCTTTCTCCCAAAATGCTCTTGACAATGTCAGAACATTTTCTAAAATAGCTTAAAAAAAAAAAAAAAAACCCCACTTACATAATGCTTACTAGGTGCCAGACACTGTTCCGAGAACTTTATATATATCTTAACTCCTTAATCTTTGTAACAACTCTATGGGAGAATAACATGATCCCCATGCGAGAGAGCGAGAGCAGACACAGAGTGGTGAAGCGTGAAGCCATCCAGCCGGTAAACGGCAGAGTCGGGATCCGAACCCGGGCAGTCTGGTTCTGCAGCCTAGGTTCTCCACCGCAGCCTCCTTCTGCTCTTCTGAAAGACTGTGTCTAAGCACACATCAGGGGAATAACATGGACACAGTAGTTTTATTTCCAATCCCATGGCCCACAAATGAGAGGCAGAGAGCACAGAGCGTGGGTCTCCAGGGCAGGGACCACGCATCACTCATCTTGATAATTGTGTCCCCCTTACAGGGTCTACCACAAAGTAGGTGCTTAAGAAACATTTGTGGAATTGAACTGGGCTATCTGATACATTTGATCAATTTATATCACCCCGCACAGGACAGTCCTATACTGGGCGATAAAAATTTAATTTTTATTCCCCAGAAATGTTATTTTTGCCTAAATGTGATTTTGATAAATTTGACAGTCAGACTCTGCATGGCCCCGAGTCATCACACTTACCTGCAAGTGCAACCAAGTGTGGCAGACAGAATCTGTTTGCCAAGGCAATTAATTCCAGTGGGTCCAGGTCCAAATTAGGTGACAACTGCTTGGTATAAAGATAATCCAAGACGGCTTGCATTGACATCTTGTTTATGTTCGGGAGATACACCTGTAATGTTATTTGAGAAGCTCAGCTCTGCTGAAGAAAGCAGTGGGGGCATTTCCAGGCTCTACTGCTTATAAATATCCCAACCTTACAATCTGGTATCGGCAAGTCTGGGACACCTGCTTTGAGGCCGCACGTCGAAGTCCTTTGCTATTTACTGCCTTAAACATAACAGTTTGATTTGTAGATGACAAAGGAGTGGGGCTGCCTGACAAAGCCTGATTTGGAATTTTTAAATGGCTATTTGGACTCATAAATCAGACAAATGGGCTGTAAATGTATGATGACATTATGGGCTCTCCTTGCCAAGTACCTTCTAATACCCTATTGTGGGGAAAGAAATCTCCTAGCAACAGGACAGGTGAGGGGGAGCCGCCGACCATACTGTTGCTGACACACGAGAGAGCCCCACTCTCCAAGATGTCAAAACACGGGCTGAGCAACCCTAGTTGCCACAGTGACTGGCTTGAGTCCAACGTTCTATCAATATATGCAAACACAGTATACACGCTTCATTATTTTTCCTATAGCACAACTGCATGGATTCAAAATGACTGGAACATTATCGGGTTATCAGTAGATTCAGAGAATCTGGAGAACTCCTTGCCTGGCACATGTGGGGAAGGGTTGGTTGGGACTGGTAAACTCTCCTTTGTAGGAGTCACCTAACTCGAGACCTCCTGAGCACCTATAGTTCTCGCCAATACAGATACCCTCTAGAGTGTGCTAGAGTGCCGGGGCGAGGGGTCTTAGCAGCATAGACTCAAAGGAACCCCAAAGGATGCGTCCTGGTATAGTACAGAACAGCCCCATTGCCACTGACTCCTGGCATCACGATGATGATAAAAATTAACCTTAATGGAAGGCCTCCTACACTCTAGGTACTGTGCCAAGCTTCCCACACACAGTATCTACTCGGATCCTGATATTCTCCCTAGGAGAAAAAAACATTATTTTTGCCATTTTACAGGGAAGGAAATTGAGGTTCGTGGAGGGTAAGTCCCTTATCCAAGGTCACGAAGCTAGTAAGTGACTGGGAGGTGAACCTAGGGAGTGTAATTCTAAGGTCTCTGCTCAGGACTGCTGTGTCATACAAGAAACCCTTCATGGCAAGGAAGCAAAGGTTTGGGTCACGGTATCATAAAGTACCATATCTCACTAACAGTTCTTTTTTTTTTTTTTTTAAAGACTTTATTTATTTATTTGACAGATAGAGATCACAAGTGGGCAGAGAGGCAGACAGAGAGAGAGAAAGGAGGAAGCAGGCTCCCTGCTGAGCAGAGAGCCCGATGTGGGGCTCGATCCCAGGACCCTAGGATCATGACCTGAGCCGAAGGCAGAGGCTTTAACCCACTGAGCCACCCAGGCGCCCCTCACTAACAGTTCTTAAGAACTAGACTTCTACATTCAAAAGGATGAACAGTTAGTTATTAGCTGCCTATTTCTGGTACTTAATAAACCTCTATATACCATATGAAGATACATGAGTATATCTCTTTTACACATGATTATATCTAATCTTTCTCTTTACATATATATTACCTCCACAATCTACATGGGGCTTATGGCCAATGCATTCTTGGGTCGTGGTTCCAGAATCATTTAAGCTATGGCAACCTACATTATCCTCCTGCACAGTCACCAGCCACCTCAGAGGGAACATCCTGGCAGACCGAGCTTTCTCTTAATGTATCAAAGGGAAGCGCCCCCCCCGCCCCCCCACCCTAAACCTCCCAGAATTAGTAAGAAAACTGCACATCCACCCCCTTTCATAGTCAAAGAGGACAATTATGATCTGGTACACAAGCTGCAGGGGTTATAACCATCAAGAATTTGACAAGTGTCATCATTTCAAGTTTCTAGCACAGCCTCGACAATAGATACAACCTGGCAAGAAGAAACGGTTACTGAGGCTACTTGAAAACAAAGAAGCCATTGTATTGTAATTAATTGCTGTTCCAGTGACTCTAACATCAGTTACCAGTCACACTTGTGTATACGCTTATGTACATATACGTCGACACATGCGTTTATCTTATACAGCTCAGATCTGGATTAGTACAGTTTTCTAGATAGTTGAAGTTGTGAAACTTTAAAATCTGGACCATTTTGATAGCGAAAAGTATATACATTTTACAAAGCCCTAAGTGCTATAAACTATTAGTGATCGTAAATATAAAGAGTTTCAGAGCTTTCTGTGAACACCCGCTCTCCGCCATGGGGATGTCTCCTGTTTTGGAAAATAGTGGCTTGGAAGACAAGGTAAGAGCCTGGGGCAGGCCCTGGGGTTTGTCACTAGAATGGGTGTGACCTCTGGCAAACCAGTCGCCCTCTCTGATCCTCAGTCTCCTCACCTGTTATCCAGGGGAGGGGGCATTTGGAAGCGGTGACACCTACAGTTTTTTCTTCTTCTTTGAGACTCTGGATTTTGAAGATACCTGGACTACCTTAGCGTTCTTTAGTAAGAGTGTGTTCTAAGTCACGACAAAATGAACATCCTAAGTGAGAAGAAATTATTCCTGGCAGCAGCAGATGACAGATTCCCGTAAGCAGCCTCGCCCCGATACTTCCCAACATCATCGGCGTGTTCTGACGTTTGTAGTCGTCCATGACCTGCTCTTTCCTTCTTGCATAACACGATGCTAACAGTTTTTCTGAAGCGATGGCTTTGTTGGGCAAATAATGCTTGGGATCCTCAAAGCGAATGAGAATAAACTAAAACCATGTTCAGAACCTGTACCTTTTTTTCTCATTTAAAAAAAAAAGACTGTTTCGGGACGCCTGGGTGGTTCAGTTGGTTGGGCGGCTGCCTTCGGCTCAGGTCATGATCCCAGCATCCTGGGATCGAGTCCCACATCGGACTCCTTGCTCAGCAGGGAGCCTGCTTCTCCCTCTGCCTCTGCCTGTGCTCATTCTCTCTGACAAATAAATAAATAAAATCTTAAAAAAAAAAAAGACTGTGTGATTTTAATGTTTATGTATAACAATGGAGAGATCATTTCATAGAACTTTTAAAAATAACATAAAGCTACATAAGAGATGGAATTAAGAATTTTGCATGCTACCTGCTGGGTGTACCTTAAAAAAAAGTCAGCAAAGAGAATATAATGCTATCCTAAACAACTTCCCATATTCCAGTTCCGTTGGTTTAAAATTTTAATTGTGAAGATCAGCTCAGACTATTAGGCTTATAATTAGAGGCGGTCTCATAGAGAATGAGAAAGTATTCCAAACCCAGAGCATTGCTTACTACAAGCCAGGCATGCATTTTTAATGAATCACTTGCTGAGTACCTCTGGGGAGAGAATTATGCTTACTGCTACATTAAAAGTAATGAGAAAAATATAAGTGAAATACAATGTCTTCTTAAATATTAAGTGACAACAAATGTTAAAATAACATCAATGTATATTTTATTCCTTTCTGGATATGCATGAGAATTCTATTAATGCAAAAAAAAAAAATACTGAATTGTGAAGGGGAAGTCAGCTTTTCACAGGACAATAAAGAGTTAATGGGTGCCCTAGAAAAGGACAGATCCCAAGTGCCAATACAAGGCCATATTAGTCATGAAATATTTACTGAAATTCCTCCCTCCCCATGATCCCTCTAACCACACTTAGCTGGTTTAGGAAGGGATCTGGGGGCTTTTTAACTTAGGGCTTTCAGGGGACAAAGATTTTTAATCCCTCACGAAAAGAACTGAGCAAGAATCCTCCACGACAATAGTCAACAATATTTCTTGATGTTTGAAGCACCGAATTCTATGTTTATACATGTATTCTCCTGACTTATCTGCTTTTGAAGACCCTTCTCTTGTTATCCCCCATTTCACAGGTGAGGACACAGGTTTGGAGAGGGTCGGCTGCTTGCTCAAGGTCAAGGTGGGAATAGAGTTCATAACGACATAACCATTATAGTCTACAGGGGAAATCAAGGGAAGGGGCAGGCAGCAGCACGCGTGTCAACAGCTCATGACATTCTCAACACACTGGCTACAGGATTTGGCACAGACCTTCGGTTGCTTGGGTCCATGGTCTCTGTCTTCTAAGTTGGGTAGAACCAGCTATCCATACCTATTAGCCTCAGCCACCGTGCTAATGACCTAGTCTTTCTAGGAGGTCATGCTCCACAGGGGGCCCCTCCGGGAGAGGCTGTTCACCATATACGTGTGCGTTCACATTCACTGCCAAGTTTTTGTTTTGGTCACCTCTCCTGCACATTTTAATCTGGAGACGATTACGGTCCATTCTGGGAAGGGATAAAGGGGATTAGCATTTGTGAGGTCAGCTCTGACAGTGTCCCTTTGTGCCTGAGTTCCTGACCTTGATCAACTTCTCTGGTCTGTGAATAGCGGGTGCTCTGCCGTACAATGGGGACATATTTCAGTGAGCTGGAAAAGTAAGGCAAGCAAGCCTCCCCAGGCCTTTTATCTCCAGACACGGCTGCAACAGCTGAAATGCCATTTGGATAAAGTTTTGTTAATCGGCAGCTTCCCCAGATTTTCTTGGAAGTAAGAGTGAAAGAGCATTAACCCTACAACATCCCAATAATACTAACAGCAGCTATATTTATTGAACGGTCCCGGGGGGATTTGCAAGGACCGACTTTTGCACCTCGCTTCCACAGTGTGGGTTATCCTCATGCTTTCCAGACAGGGAGGGAGATCGGAGCTCAGAAAGGGGGTCGTTTGCCCAAAGCCACACAGCTTGTAAATGGAGGACTCAGGATTGAACCCCACGTCCTTCACTGGGCAGCCCCCACAATGCTGCTGCCGTCTTGGGGACGAGGCTCTGAAACCCCTCTGATGGCCTGGAAAAGACTTTCTTAGTTACAGCTAAGGACCTCCTGATTCAGAAAAGCTGGTGGACACCAAGAGAGGTGATCTGGATAATTCTGACACTTCTCCCCCACACAGCAGACAGCCTTTTGCTGGGGCTTGGTTTAGGAGCAGCTGCAGTTTGTTCTGGAAGCAGGAGGTGGCCTAGTGACCTCCTCGGCCCCAGCCATCCGGGTTTGGGATTCTGCTTCCCTACTCGGAGATGCAAATGCAGTCTCCTGGGTCACAATAGGGGTGCTCAGATTTCTGGGGTGAGTGCCCTTTCGAAAAGTTAGCTATTGTTTTCCTTATTTCTCTTAAAAGTGTGGAGAGATGCTGAGATATGCAAAACAAGCCCCTTAGGACAATAAACTTGATGGGGTGTCCCCATGTTTTTTAAAAAAAGATGGTTAAAAAATACTTTCAAAACTCAACAAAAATGCTTGCTCTTGTAGACTAAAGTTAGAAGTGCTTGAGTGGAATTTTTCTTTCTTTTCTGACTGAGTTCGTAAAAAGATGAACATGGAAGGTCTTCAAGATGCTGCTTGGTCAGCTCTAAGAAGAGCCTTTTTCTGGAGACAGGGCCGGGGCCTGAGAGGTGACTCAGTGGCTTCCGCCAGATCTAAGGGAGGCATGTTCAGAGGAGTGACCATTGGCTCCATTACTGTTTCCCTCCAGTTAACAAACCCTTGGAGAAGGCAGGTCGGGGCTTCACCTCAGGGAGCGTTGCTGCTCGAGCAGGCCATCCCTCGTGTCCCTCGTGGGGCAGAGGAGAAGACTGAGGCCCAGTGAGGTGGCTTCTTAAGGCCCGCCATCTGGTCAGGGGCTAGCTGAGCCCAGGACGCGGGTGACTGAGGAAGCTTTTCATGCCTTGAACTTCTGGAAGATGGACTCTGCCCCTGTTGTATGTGATTTTGAGCAAGATTTGACATTTGTTAAAAAGGAAAGCCGATGGATCATGGCTTACAAATGAAAGCGGTGAGCCAGACAACAGCTCTTCCTAACTGCAAAGTTAAGAAGAGGGTGACCTGATGCTCAGACACGGCCTAATGAACTGGTTCAGGGAAGCAGTTACAGAACGGAAATCATCTGGTTAAGGAAACACATCCACTTGCATCAAGATAGCACGTGGGCTTTTCAGAAGGCACATACCTCACTGTTGGCGCTTTCCACAAACGAGCCCCCGAACATGGCCGCCATCCACCTGCAGCTACAGATCAGCAACGGCTTGTGGGCACTGATGGCTCCATCGTCCAGCCTGAATGTCACATCTGCCCAGGGATTAAGGAAACGTAACCGTGAGCCAGCTTTGCAGACAGTTCTCTCCATATTCATCAACCCATATCTCATACTCCCTCTTCCTTAGCTTTACTTAGTGATTTTGTATCAACCTCCACCTTTGGAACAGCCAATTCCTTCTATGTCATCCAAAGATTGGGGGTAAACATTTAAGATTACGCATAAGCTCCCAACGCAAATTCTCTGAACCATACAGTAACATGAAGGAGAGGAATGTTTTTTCCTCCATACTATGAACAATTTCCAAAGTAAAAGACCAGCAGAAGAAACACTACGTTGTTAACATTTTGCCATGTTTAATTTCGCTGTGTGTGTGTATGGATAGCGAATGTGTGTGCAGAGGTGTACACTTTTTCAACAGATAGCACAACACCACAAACTACTTGATCACAAGTTTTCTAAAAATAAGAACGTTTTTCTACATAATCACATTACCATACCTAAGAAAATTAGCAACGATTCCCTAATTTCATCCATTATTTAGTTCATAGTCAAAATTTTCCAACTATCTCTAAATCATATTTATAGTTTTTTCTTTCTTTCTCTTTTTTTTTTTTAATAGACAATCGACTTGATGTTCCCCCTTTTATTTGGTCACTGTGCCTCTGCATTAAGGGGAGGTGATTCAATTCATTCCATTTAAGGTACACTGTTCAATTTACTGCAGGTTTGCAACATTGCTTTTCATTAGCTTTCAAGATGGCTTCGATTTCAGGATGGTCCATGTTCAGGTAAATATTATTTATTTATTTATTTTTAAGATTTTATATATTTGACAGAGAGAGATTACAAGTAGGCAGAGAAGCAGGAAGAGAGAGAAGAGGAAGCAGGCTCCCTGCCTAGCAGAGAGCCCGATGCGGGACTCGATCCCAGGACCCTGAGATTATGACCTGAGCTGAAGGCAGAGGCTTAACCCACTGAGCCACCCAGGCAGCCCCTGGGTAAATATTATTTATAAGCTTTAAAATTAATGAACAGACTCAGTAATCAATGACTACATGTACAGTACTAAATGTGTATTATCAGGACAGGCATTATGAACAATAAGGACAAAACAGAAGTGTACACATAAGTAAAAGTCAGCAAGTCACATTTTTACAATGAAATACACACACACACACACACACACACACACACACACACACAGAGGGCAATTTCAGAATTTAGTATAAGTCCGTGCAAGCAATTGTGTGAGGATGCTGTGGGCAGCCGACTGCCTGGATATCAAGGACAAAGAAGGGGCGAGGAAAATGTAGAAGAGCAGGGTAAAGGAGTGTGAGAATGAAAAGGAGAGGTGGGCAAACGAGACACCCCTGATGGGAACACAGAGAGTTGCCAATATCATCTCAAGGATTTCAGGGCCGAAAGGGTCAGTGGAGAGTAGACTCGGTCAGGGAAAGGACCCTGAAAGGGAATCGTGGGCATCAAGCTGACTGGATCTGGTTCAGGCTCAGGTGCAGGGGTAAGGTGACCTACCTTCGAGAAGCACTGTGATACCAGGACACTTCAGAGGACAGCCTGCATGCAAATCCTGCCTCTATCATTTACTATCCGTATAACCTGGAGCAAGTTACCTAACCTTTGTCCCTCAGTTTCCCCATCTGCAAAATGGAATAATCTTTAGCCTTTAAGTCTGATAAGAACAAAATAGATGGATACATGCAAGCTAGAAGGGTACATTAAAAAAATTAGCATTTATACATGTTAGTGATGGTTATTCTCTGCCCTACTCATGTATGGCTAATGTTTAATAAAACACAACCAAGGGGATCGATGACTTTACTGTTGGACCCACTTACCTGAGAATGTCCCTTTGCTGAGACACTCTTTTATCCGATTGGCCTTCCGGACATGAAATGCTTTCGTAATCTCCTGGTTCATGAAGGCTTCCTTGTTCATGATGTTCTCCACCATCATCCTCAAATCAAACATCTCAAGAACCTCCGCAATCTGAGCCAGGCCCACCAAGTCCTTCTCTTTTTCATCCAGTTGTCCCGTGTACAGAAACTGGAGCAGGGTCCGGAAAGGGCCTGGCTGGACGGAGGAGTCCATCCTGACCACGGTGATGGGGGCCACCCGCTTTGAAACGGGATTGACTTGCATCTCCCTGTGCATGCCGACGAACCCCTTGCTCCAGCCTGACAAAGTCTGCGTCTCTGGAACGGAGCTCTCGCCTTCTAGCCCCAGACTTTCCTGCTGGGACAGGTTCTGGCTTGAGGACTTCCACTGATTGGTCTGAGGGGTCCTGGGCGTGCCTTCTTCCCTCTCTTCATCGAGGTCAAGGCTCCAAGCCCGCCCCTGGACATCCCTGCTCTGCTTCTCCTTCTCACCAACTCCTTCACTCCCATTTGGGGCTTCTTCACATTCCATTAAAAAAAGATCATAAAATTTGGAAGAGGAGGTAGCGAGGTAAATTCGATGTGCAAAGATGTGCTCCTGGTCCTGAAGGACGAACAGGACGTCGGCACACAGAGGATTGTCCAGTAAACAGGCAGCTTCGCTCGTCCCTGTGGTGGGACATTCTGGAACTTTGATGACCGGTGGAGGGGCTTTTGGAGGTAGGAATGGTGCCTGAAGTAAAGGTTTCTGAACTTTCTTTAGGTGGGATTTCCAGAACTGCAGGTGTCTGCGAGAAATCAGCGCTGCTCGGATTGCGTTGTCAAACACATCCTTGATGCCGAACTGGTCAAAGACACTTGTCTCGTAGTACGGTATGCCGAGTTCCTTCGCAACCTCCCGGCCTTTCTCAGGGGGCAGAATATCCCCTCTCTTTATGGGCCTAGAATGGAGGATTTAAAAAGTTACAATCAGCCTCATTTTAGGAAAAAAATGGTAATGAGGGCCTACCAAAGCACCTAGTAGAACTGAACCTTTAAAGTCTTATGCAGGTAGGGCTCGTGGGTGGCTCGGTCCTTAAGCGTCAGCCTTTGGCTCAGGTCATGACCACAGGTCCTGGGATCGAGCCCTACATCGGGCTCCCTGCTCAGCAGGAAACCTACTTCTCCCTCTCCCAACTCTCCCTGCTTGTGTTCCCTCTCTCGCTGTCTCTCTCTGTCAAATAAGTAAATAAAAGCTTTAAAAAACGTATATTAAAAAAAAAAGTCCTGTGCAAGCCTTTTTTTTTTTTTTTAAGATTTTTATTTATTTATTTGAGAGAAAGAGTATGAGTGATGTGGGAAGAGCAGAGGGACAGGGAAAAGCAGACTCCCCCCTGAGCAGGGAGCTGGACATGGGGTTGTATCCCAGGACTCTGGGATCATGACCTGAGCTGAAGGCCGCTGCTTAACCAACTGAGCCACCCAGGCACGCCCCACCCCCCGCAGGCTTTCAGTAAGGCTCTGGAAAATCTATCAACTTCAAGTCTTCCAAACCTAAAGGTTTAAGTCTGCAGGGAAAAAAAAAAAAATGCTTTCAGTAGTAACAATGGTAACTGAAGTATGAGCCATATTTACTAGCTTTATGATCCTGGGCAAGGTACTTAAACTCTTTAAGCCTTGGTTTTCCCACTGGTGAAACAGGAATAATAACAGTAACTACCTACATTTGCAAGGACTCCTGAGAAGTTGAAATGAGGTAATATGTTCAGCAAGGCACCTGGCCCACAGTTAGGGGTTACTACAATCCCCACCCTCGCCACCTTCGTCTTGGTCACCAGCACCTTGTGATGACATTTTGCGTTATAACCTTACAAGGAATCCATACGCTTTTTCTCATTTGAGCCTCACAATAACCCTACGGGGGCGATTTTCACCCACCTTCTGAAGAAACTGAGGCAGGGAGTTTTCAGGTTTTGCCTCGGGTCACATTCGCAAGTTGTCGAGAGACCTCTGCCAAGCAAGTAGAGTCTAGAACCCCGTAGTTCTAGACTGGTTAAGTGGTCCACATCCAATAGCCCAGTAAGTCACATCTGTGAGTCTCCTTTCATGTCTAACTGCTTCTCTTCTCTTCCTCGTCTGCGGTCACACCCTCATCCTCTTTCGCTTGGACTAGTACATAAGCCTCTTCCCTGTCTGTCTTCAGATTCTCCACCTTGTAGGCCAGAGCGCTCACTGCTGCGGGAAAAATCCTTACCTAACACAAGTATGACTTGCAGCTGTAATTCTTTTTCAAGATTTCCTCTGGTTCCACAAAGCCCGTGCACCACGGGCTACGCCTTTAGGCCGGCACACAAGGCCCATTATAATCTAATCAAACCCAGGGAGGCCAAACTTGGAAGTAGTGCAAGTGAGTAGTGCCATGACTATGGCATAACACGTCAAAGACAGATTCCGGAATGTGGGCAAGATATGATTTGTTGTTCTACTCTTCACAAACACACTCTTGATTCTGAGACATACTGTTAGGAATGGATCATCCCAGGTACATATTTGGCTTTCCATACCAAAGGTCATATGCGTGACAGGTGCTGGTCTTAGGAGAAACAGAGTACTTAGGAGAAATATAGTATAGAAATATAGATAGACTTTGGATTTGAAGACCTGGATGGAACACAAAGAAAAATGGTAGAGTGTTGTGAATGCAGAAGCGGGGATTAACTTCAACATTGGCTCCTCTGAGCATTTTGGTCTCCTGGCTCCTAGGACTGACCTGAAAATTACTAACTGGTGACACTCCTCAAGGCTCAGGTTCAAATGTCACCTCCATCATGAAATCTCAGCGCTGCCCTAAAGAAGGGACTGTTCCCTCTGCATCCTCTAGTGCCCATAACTCTCCTCTAGTCCTCTGGTCTCCTCCAGTCTGTGGTTGTGAGGACTGATTATCTTGGCCGATTCTTTCCCACGGAAAGTTCTGGATGCCAGAGGCACTCTCTTTCACTGTGAGTCCCCCGCCCCCCCCAAACGTGGCTTCTAACATGCATGCCTATTCCACGCATTTAACAGAAGAACTGTGAAAACCCAACATGAAATGAAAATTTATCCGAAATGCACCAAGAATGTCAGAAATTGTCTAAAGAAAGCATCGTTTGCTTTTGCTGTGAGAGTATAAAAAGCTGTCTATACAAAATTTTTCTAATTAGCCTATTAGGAAAACAACAGAGGAAGGTATTAATATCAACATTTTGGGGCTCTGCAGCAACAAATGTTATAAGACATAAGATATATATATATATAAAATTATTTTTTATGAAGGGATTAAGGAGGGAGCATGGGTTTTTAAAAACTCTTATTTCCCCCTAAAACTGGTATTCCACATTTTATACAGCGTCAAACAAATCCTCCTTCAGGCGGATTTTTAAACTTGTGGCACTTTAAAAAACATCACTACTAGAGACATTTAAAACACAGTGTTGCTGTTTTGCAACTACAGGTCCATATGACTTTTAAAAACTAGACACTGCCATTTTGGGAATGAAATATTCTCAGAGGTTGGACTGAGCAAAATGAGAAGACTGAAAACACTTGGATGTGTGTATTTGCAAGAACCCGATATTCCTGGGACCAGAAACTGTGGCTCATCATTCTGGACATTCATTAACTTTACTATAATAATCATAATATCAAGAATGACATTATTATGAGTGGCTCATGTTTTGTTTAATGTTTTACAAATTTCAAGGCACTTTTATTCACCCCATGTCACTGGTTGGAGAATTCACTTCCAACACTGGTTCACCATTTTACAAAAACGGGTTCCTTACCTACGAGGGGATGGTGAGCCCAAGAAGGGTCAGGATTAACGAGCTAACTTAAAGCACATAGCTGATTGATGGGGTCCCACCACCAATGCAATCCTAGGCTGCAGAGACATCTGTTACCTCTAAATTTTAATTTGACCAGCACAGCGAAACACGGAGTCCCTTGGCTTACCTTGCTAAAGGGCGTCTGGCTCGATTAACAGCTTCAAGATCAGCATAACGGAGATCTAGCTGGCAGCCAACTAGGACAACAGGTGTGCGAGGGCAAAAGTGCTTGATTTCTTGATACCACATGGTTTTCACATGATTTAGGGAATTGGGATTAGCGATCGAAAAACAGAGGACCACAACATCAGACCTAAAAGGAAATCACAAAAGAAGCTGTATTTCCTTCTCACTTTTCTTTCTCTTTTATCATTATGGTTCCTCCCTTCTCCACCACGCCCCCCACCAATCCATCTAAGGCCATATCATGTCACAATAAAACCAAACCAAACCAAACCACAATATTAAAATATGTCTCGGAGTCATGCAAACAGCCTGAGAAGCCCCCACATTCCAGTACCAACACAGCCTGAGTTTATTGTCATATCGCACTGCGGAACGCCTGTGTATCGTGAATTTTCTGATGATATTATTTTACAGTACAGATGATTACCCAAACTCGATTCAGTCCTGGAGCCACAACATGCGGAACTATTTCTGTTCGTCACAAGAAATAGTTGCGAGATAAAATAAAACAATAAAAACTACCTTTTACCCGTTTAAATGTAAAGGCGATGATGAGTCAACCCCATGAGATAAAGCAAACAGTTTAAACATTACTGAGAACATAACAGGTCTTTGCAGTCCAGGGTCAGCAAATACACAGAAGGATTTCTGCCCTTCTTCCCACTTAAGCACACATGTAGAGAGCACAACCACTTATCTGTTTCTGAAAAGAAAATGTCCTGAATTTGCAGGGATTTTGACTCCTTACTACGGATATGGCAAGAAGGTCATATTTAACAGAAAGCCAGCAAGAGTTAGGTGGATGACTAATACGAGAATGTCGGAAGCAGATTTCTCCAATGTTGTATATGACACACAGCAGGTAAGTGGGGAAAGGAAAAAAGTACTTGATAGTCAATTTTGACAGAAGGATCTTCTATTTTTATATAATAACTTACCATTCTCGAAGCCAGAGAACCGTTTTACAAAACAGTTGTTCAATTATGGTGTTTGACAGCTGCTAAAAGGTATTTTAATAAGAATTACAAACCAATCATTCTAGGTTAAAATATGCTGAATGGTGACTTTGAAAACATTGAGGCAGAAGAATAGAAAGAATAGGAAAAATTATGCCCAAGGATTCAAGACTATCTTGCAGCTAAATTCAGAAATAAGCTCTTACAATTTTATTAGATGTTAATTTATTGCCTTTATTGTTTATGTAATGAGAAGAATCAAGTCGATGAATCAAAACACCTTCTTTTTAAATCATTAATGAGATTTCCCCCCTACATATCAATGAAGACAAACAAATATATCCAGGCAACCAGAACATTTCTAAAAATAATCATTTGCAATGCAGAAAACTGCAGGGTGCTTACATTAAATGTAATTCATAAGTTGAATCTTTAAATTTATATCCCAGAAAAACTGCATCAGACCCTAGCAAACAGAGGGGAAAATCCAGAGGTTAAAATATTTACAAATTATAAAAGAGGACCTCGGACTCAAAGTGGATGAATGTATTAATCTGCACGTTTAGAATGTCCTTGAAATAGATATTATCAGAGACTCGTAGACACTGGAAAATATATTATTATGTGTAAAAATATGCATAAATATATAAATGAAAGGGAAGCATGTCTTGTCTTTGGGATTCTGATTTAGTTAGTGGAATATTCTGTGCACAGCCTTACTTCTAATCAGCATAAATAACGGTACCCAGGAAAGCCAAGAATGCTTTGAATTTTACATTTTTTAGGAGCTGAGTTTTCTATTATTCATAATCCTATTTATATAGGATATCTGATGCAACTTCTCTCTAAGCTTCATCCCGATCATAAAACAAAGCCACCACGAATTTTGGCACAGTGAGATTAACATGGCATTCTGTGAGGTTCAATATTATAGAGAAGGAATTGAGGAAATGTATCCAGCACCTAAATGTGGAAGAGTATGTATATGCATAATATTGTTCTAATTGGTGCCCATTTCCATATTGAAGCACATGGCTATAAAGGAAATAGTCTCAAGGCTTAATTTATATGACAGACATGTAGCTAAATGTCAATTCTGTTATCTAATTTTATGATACAGCGTGTGAGATTTTGAAATCAGAGCTGGCTCTGTTGCCAAGGTTACCGTGATAACACTCAAGCCACTGAACACATACTGGTTACTATTCAGCTGACCTGTAAACAAGTACAGACAGGACCTTGGGGGCTGGAAAAAATGGAATCTCTTGATGATAGTCGCTTAATGCCATCACACAATACAGGTCCGGAGGGCCCAACCTCTAACTGTGTCACATCAATATCTCAATGCATGAAATGCTGTTGGAAAGCTGGAAAAATAATTCGATGTTCCGTAAATATTTTGCCTCAAAAGGATGATAATTAAAGAGAAGAGGTTGTACTGAGAGCCATACTACCTCTGAAGCTAGAATAACTTACTGGATCGAAATTCTATTTGTGTCCTTGGAATAAAGTTTTTCTTTTTTCCTTTTATTAATGCACATTTAGGGGCTAGGAGACTGCATTGCCATTGTTGAACACTGAAAACAGTTAAAAAAAATGAGATCCTGTTTTACCTACCAACTTGCTTCAGTGTCTTTGGGTTTAACCCTTGTTGATCTCAATACAAATGCAAGTGAAGGAAACGTTATGTACCAATTATGGAGAATCCCATTCTTCAGGCCTGCCCGAACAATGCAGTACCCTGACCCTTAACCGAAAGGCTGGGAATCAATGGATGTGGCGATGGATGGAGGGACGGGAAGATGCGGTTTTGACACATTCCTCCTTAGCCCAATATTCTTTTCGAACCCCGAACTCTTCACACAGCAGGATCCTCTGTGATATAAACACCTATACAATCAAGTAACTATTCTGAGAATGCCACGTATTCCCTCTAGATTTTAAGCCGCTTTTCTATCTAGTCAAGGAAGGCACGAGACCTGCAGCTAAGAATATCTCCAGCTTTAGGCAGGATTCCAAGGACCTAGAGATATTAAATAACTTTTAATCAAAACATTCATTCCTGTGTGGAGACTGTTCAGTGTCTGACACAAGCTCATGTTTTAAAATGCCATGCCTATGGAAGATAAAAAGAAAAAGGCAGGTTCTAGCATTTCCACTTCTGTGGCTCTGCTATATTTTTTTACTAGGAAGGGCTGAGTTTAAAAATAATTGGGAGGGGGAGGTGTGACGAGGACATTCTCACATACTATGTAGCAGGGTTAGCCCAGAAATGACCTCAGGGTTCCTATTTCAGCTGTAAAAAGAATCTGATAGGGTTTAAATGGCGTCCTACAGCTATTTGGAATAGAAAGCACAAGAATTTGAGAACGCAGAAGCAAAGCACAGAGTAGACAGAACTCTAAACTCCAGAACTCGAATATCGAGAAGGGGTAAGGAAGATGTTTAGATTTTTTTTTTTTTTTTTGACCCAGCTAAGTGGCTTTTTAAAAGAAAGCCAGGATTACAAAGGATTTAAGAGGGCAGGGTCTCAGATGCTTACCTATGGAATGTTTATTTTGGGGGAGAAAAATGTAATTTCTTTTCCTTAAGGGGAAGATATTAATATAAAAGTCTCACTACAGTACTAGCACATCAAGTAATGCCCATGGAGTAATATTTTGATTAGTTAAGTAAAAAAGAATCCAAAGTAAATCTATGTGTTGAAACAATTGTGACTCTCTCTTCAGAGAAGGGTGGGAGGTGGGGAAGGGATCAGAGACGGCCTGAGTCATCCAAAAATGCTTGAGCTGATAAAGCCAACCTCCATTGTATCAGTTTTTCTTCAGATATTAAACAAACAGGACAGCATGTTTTTTTCAGTTATCTTTCAAGGAGACCATGGGCCAGAGAGAGCATGTAAAAAATTGGCAAAGGAGTCTGTGCAAAGTTGGGACCAATCTCTGTCGATGGATGCAAGAAAAAAAGTCTGAAAACAGTTCATCTTACTCACATATGTCGGCTCAAGCTAGACTTGAAACAAAAAAGGCCATACAAGTTCCCTGGGCCTATCTTTATAATGTCTACAGTGAAATATAGCAAACATGGTGGGAAAAGGTCAGAGAAGCAACCAGAAGGTAAACTGCTTTTCCAATGTAAAATACCAAACTCATCCTTTGAAGGAGTGGTTGAAAATGGGTAGACAATCACTATAACACCGCATTGTTCAGAATGGATTTCCCAAGTTCCTTTCTATCACAGAAGTGCTCTTATCTTCTTGGTTCATTTCGCCTTTCCTGGTCCCATCTACCTTGCCACGACTGTCCGGCCCAGGAGCGGCTGTGGGCCTTGTGCTGTCTTATCTGGTTAAAGTGAAGTGAAGAAAAAAAATACCCAAATTATCCTTTATCTAAGAGCTTAACCTTAGGCGAATCTGATAGGCCACCGTGAAGGTTCTTTGGTTCCAGCTTGTCCCCCAGATAGCTGTGAGTGGGACAGCCAAATGCCCTTCTCCAATGGCCAGTTCTGGTCTTGTCTCTTGCTGACGCATACTTGGTGACCAAGAGTAAACCAACAGTTCTATTTAGAGTTTCACTTGGAAGTATCCCCTTGTTAACATAACCTTTGAAATCTTGTTCTATGGTAGGACCCTACCTCTTTACATGTCAGTACTGCCTGCCATTTCTTTTTTTTTTTAGTAGAGACTCCTATATCCATCTTGGTAGAGATCATGATCACGTTTTAATGGGCTTCTTTTCCTTTGTCAGTGCGCACAGGTCCCCTTCTGGCCAAGATTCAAGTAGGAGTCCCTGACCTCCCCCTTTGGGACTTCAAGCTTCCTTCTCCCACTGGAACCTAGGTAGGCTCTTTACAGAAACATTTTCAAAACCATTCATGTCAACAACACACCTTTCATGCATATAGTCTGACAGCGCTATGCAAACAGATCAAAACAGCACAAAACAGCTGGGAGCATGGCAGAGAGAGGGAATGTGTCACACGTGGCTTTGGAAAGTTTTAGTAGGGAAGCAGCCCGCTGTGTATGAGATGCAGAGGGAGTTGTCAGTGATCAGTGAACATAACCATTGGGAGATGAATGGCTCTGTAAGCTCATACTCATGGAAGATGGAGAGGTCTGTAGGGGAGCGCCTGGCAGGGGATCTGGGGAGAGCAGGGCAGTACCATGCAGTGCCCTGATGTGAGCAGAGAAATCAAGTCAATACTTTACCAATAGCAGTGAGGCTTCTTAAGTACAGATGTTATGTGGGGAAAACTGTCAAAACACCCTGCAATATATCCAGATTTGGGAGTGATTAGCATGCGCGACTATTTCTTCCAAGCCCATAACTGCATGTTTAGTAGGAAGCAACATTTTAAACCGGCCTACCCCCACCCTCCAAAACTGAGGCCAAAACAATGCACGCTCTTAAGGGCAGAAAAACCAGATCAACGTCCCACCAACGGCACCAAGCCCTGAGACAGATAAAATTTGAGTCTTCAAAATGGTTGGTTCTTCGATCATGATACAAATATCACGGGGACAGTGATCCTGCTATAGAAGGTTCTGGGCTATCATCTAGTAGAAAGGGGCTCTTTTTCACTCAACATCCCATTTTCTCTGCTTAGCAATCCATGCTCCCTATAGGATATTCTTACATCTCACACAATCATCAGAAAAAGTTGAATGCATGTGAAATTGGGTGAAGCACAAGTTATTTATTAGAAGAAATAGTTTAAGCAATCTTATTTAACTCCTGGTCAATGACAGCAGGAAGCACTGACATAAAGAAGGCTTGCTTAATAGGAGAAGGTAAAATGGTGGCAATAAATTCCCTCCCAATACCACCTCTCATTCTCATTCCTCTTCGGCTTTCCCTGAAGCTAAATGACCGAGGAACTTTCCATACTCTTCACTTTTTCTACTGAGAGCAAGATTAGTTGTAGATAGAAGCAAGCCTCCATGTCAGCCTCAATGCCAAATGGGAGGTCTCTGGGATTAACCTCCCTGACTCTTTTGAAACAAATGTGACTAGCAAGATTATTCCACCAGAATAGGAAAGGGAGTTTACCCAGACCTCTCAGCAATCCTCCTTGAATCAATAAAGGTACAAGGACTTGTAAAGTCAGTTATCCAACAGCAATAAACAATCATTCAATCACCTCTTCTAGCAACATTAACTGATAACATACTATATACCGGGTACTCTCCTAGACATTGAGGTTACAGCAATTAGTTAAAGACACAAATCACTGTCCTTGTGCTTATCTTCATGCACATATTCTAGAGGAAAACAGAGACAACAAGCAAGAAGAATATGTAAACTATATGGTGTGTCGGGTAGTGACAAGTGCCAAACAGGAAATATAGCAGGGAAGGGGGACAGAAATATTAGGGAGCAGAAGATGCTTCTGGACTGCGGTAACGAGGGAGGGCCTCACTGAGCAGAAGACACGTCAGTAAAGACCTGAGGGAAGTGAGGGAGCTAACATGCTGCTGTTTGGAGGGAGAACACTGTGGAAAAGGAAAGAGCTAGTGCAAAGGTCCTGAGGCAGGATGTCTCCCTTAGGATGGGGTGGGGAGAAGCAGGAGCTGAGATTGGAGATAGTGCTGGACAGAGGTAGGTAGGGTCTCATGGTATCTGGCTCTTACTTTGAATGACCTGGTGAACTGTTAGGGGTTTTTGAGCAAAATGACATGATATAATCTACGTTTCAACAGGGCTGTCCCACTGCTATAATGAGAACTGACTAATTGGTGGTGGTGGAGGGGAGGGGGACTGTCGGGGGTGAAAAGGCAGAAGGATGGGACCAATGAAAAGGTAACAAACGTGAGAGATGATATGACTTTGGCCTGGGAGCAGCTGTAGGTGGTGAGAACTCGTCGCGTTCCGTACATACTTGTGGGGGTGGGGTGGGGGGGGAGTGGGCAGGGTTTGCTCAGGAGCCGAGAGTGGGATTACGAGCAAGAGGAATCAAGAATGGTGCCAGAGTGCTGGTCCTGAGCAGTCCTCTCTTCCCTGTTCCTGGTATGGACACCTGAAGTTCGGCGTTGCTAATACTGAGTTGTACTTATTTGTCGCTGTCTTTCCCCCGTACACCAAAAGTTTCATCTTCAGAGTCTGTCCTGATCCTATTAGCTCCTCTCTCCCATTGTGTGCCACACCATTGTTTGCGACAAAAGATGCCCCCATGACTGTTTAGCGAATAAAAAAGGCCTTATAGGTATGGAAGGATAAAAGATGTAGATGCAAATGTGTCCACAGTCCTAAAGTCTAAAGGAAATGAGGTGAGGCCCCAAATAAGTCAGTTAAGGAATACATTAGGGTCTTGATAAAGAGTGAAAACAGTTTGTGAGCTATTGTATTTCTTCAGACAATCAGGGCTGAAAGCCATGTGATATCTCTGGTATACAGCAGAGATTAACCAGTTAATATGTATTTTTTAATTATTAGAATTTATCTAAAAAATCCGTTTACCCCACCTAATCGGATACTTTCATAACACCAAGATAATAATGGATTAATGATCTCTTCATGGAATTAGATTATCTCCAGAAGCAAAGGAAGTGTAAAGGAACAGGCCGGTTAGTTTCGGTAAGTAACACAGAATTCAGGCTGAAGGGAGCACCCTCCATTTCACAGCCCATCTTGTTTTTTATTTTTTTAAGATTTTATTTAGTTATTTGAGAGAGAGGGAGAGAGAGAGAGCGAGCGAGCGCACGTGCGTGCGGAGGAGCACAAGCAGGGGGAGGGGCAAAGGGAGAAGCTGACTCCCCACTGAGCAGGGAGCCCAGTTTGGGGTTTGATCACAGGAACATGACCTTATCCAAAGGCAGACATTTAGCCAACTGAGCCACCCAGGTGCCCTGACCATCTTGTTTTAAAACAAAACAAAACAAAACAAAACAAAAACCCACAAAGCAAAAACAAAAACAAACAAATTCAGTAAAATAGATAGCCAAGATGATAAGTTAACAAGACAATTTGCTAATTTGCCTTATCTTTCTGTAGTTCAGCACTTTGTCCTTCCGACTATATTCTCTAGGCTGGGGACACGGGAGTTCCAGGGAGAGAATAAACTGGTGGAATGATTTTGGACACCTAATGAATGGCCAAAATTAAAAGTTACCGATGGGATTGTTGATAAAATGCATTAAGAAAAATATCTGTGAAAATGTCCTGTAAACTTTGCAGTACCAATTATTGTCAGACAAACATGATTATGGGTTCCGAAGTCACCAAGGATATATCTCGTATGTTGCAGCTAATAAGAATGACAGAACATTCTCATCAAGAGAGGTTTTCTTTTTGGCTTCCCAGCTCGTGTCCTTTATTGAAACGTAACTGCTAAAAGCTAGTGATAGAATTATCCCCTGAAGACACTGCAGAATTACTCAACAGTCTCTTTCTTCTTACCACTTAATTTAAAAGGGAAAACTGTATGGGCTGAAATATATTTCTTCATCAGAATATTCCAATAAAGAAACACCACAAATTGGGGCGCACCTGGGTGGCTCAGATGGTTAAGCATCTGCTTTCGGCTCAGGTCATGACGTCCAGGTCCTGGGATCCAGCCCCACGTCAGACTCCCAGCCCAGTGGAGAGTCTGCTTCTGCCTCTCCCCCTGCTTGTGCTTGCTCTCTCTCTCTCTCTCTCAAATGAACAAAATCTTAAAAAAAAATGTAAAAAAAAAAAAAACAAAACACCACAAACTGATAAAAAGTCAACGCACTTAGCTATTATTTGACCCTACTTGTCAAGCTTCCAGTTAAGTAGTAATAGAAAAAAGGTAAAAAGAAGACAGAACGCAACACAATATATTAATATTGAACAATGCCTTATTAATTATTAATTATAATTATTAATTTATTATTAATTAATAGTCCCTTATTCTCTTTACCCAATTTGGTGGCCTCATTGTCATGTTTCTATGGCAACTTGTGGGGCCATCAACGCTTTTCTGAACCACGAGGGGCTGTCCTTCCCAGTCTTGTGAACAGTGTTTGGGGAGCAGCCAGCATCCTTCCAGCTCTCGGAACACGAGTGACCCCAAGCCATCAATCAAGCCTTGTTGCTATCTCATTTGGCAATACTGTTTCCCAAGGACAAATTCATCCTAGGGACAGGGCTCGGTTGGACCAAGAAACCCCGTTTTCTGATGCTTTGTCTTCTGGTCACCATATAAGATACACCAGTTCAGAGCAGGAAGGACAGTGTGGGGACAGCAGGCCGAGGGTGGTACAGAGTGTGGCACATTTTTCTGGACGCTGGAGGATCTGGCCTCACTGCAATCCTGGGCTTGAGTGTTTTGGTGCAGAATCTATATATTTCCACCATGTTTAAGTGTTCGAATTGTTTGCATGCCTTCAGCAGAAGGCATTTTTGTTTATTTATTTTGAATAAGCACAAAGCAGTAATAATCCACCTTCGATTCTTCTAGTTCATGTCCTCACTGTTGGTCAAATGGATTTAAGGTATTTAAATAAACAAATATACTAAAAAATGATGCTTATAAAGATCTTGGAAATGACACTCGGAAAGGAAACCTACAATTGGAAAATTGTTACTATTGATACATATAATTTTCTGTTTAAGAAAACTCATTCAAGGGCACCTGGGTGGCTTAGTCAGTTCAGCACCTGCCTTCGGCTCAGGTCATGAATCCAGGGTGCTGGGATTGAGCCCTAGGTGGGCTCCCTGCTCAGCGGGGTTCTCCTTCTCCTGCTCCCTCTACTTTCCCTCCCCATCCCCCACTTTGTGCTTGCGCTCTTTCTCTCTCTCTCATGCTTTCTCTCAAACAAATAAATAAAATATTTTAAAAAAAGAATAATCACTCAAGCAAGGCCTTATGAAAAGAATTCACAAATCTAAAAATCTGGGGTGGAAATGTGGTTTTGGGGAGGTGGCTCAGTGTACCTCCCTCCTTTTTTTTTCTGGCCTCACAGCCTATCTTTTCATTTGCTAATCTATTAAGGAGAGGCTAGGCACCAGTTTTCCATCTGTATCACCCTCACACCCTCACCGTGGTCCATGATTTGTGCTTCTTACTATAAAAAAGTGCAAATATAAAATTCAACCTAGTGAAACAGTTTGGAGTTTGTTACAGTGATGCTTCCCTGGAAATACCTCATGAGATCCTGCCGTGTGTAAGACTGATTGACAGGTTCATGCAGGCATTCAACTAACATTTATGAAGCTCCTCCTCTGTGCCAGGCCCCCAGCACTGGAGACAGAGAGTAAACAGACAAAATTCCTGTCTTACAGATACCAGGAGCCATAGCATAAGGGCACCAGAAGATGATGATGAAGGATCCAATTTTCAGATAGTATGATCATGGCTATGCTAGGGAGTTGCCGGGGTGTCCTGTGTGGAACATAAAGGAGAGACATTTCACCTGGATTCTAGAGGGGACAGGGAAGGGGAGAGAGTACGAAGGGGATTTGTGGGAGTTTGTGACTCTCGTCCTAAACTCTTAGAATAGTTGTGATAATTAACTAGGTAAAGAATAGGCGGGTAGGGGTGCCTGGGTGGCTCAGTGGGTTAAAGCCTCTGCCTTCGGCTCAGGTCATGATCCCAGGGTCCTGGGATCGAGCCCCGCATCAGGCTCTCTGCTCAGCAGGGAGCCTGCTTCCTCCTCTCTCTCTCTTTGCCTGCCTCTCTGCCTACTTGTGATGTCTGTCTGTCAAATAAATAAATAAAATCTTAAAAAAAAAAAAAAGAATAGGTGAGCAGGGGTGTGATTTCTAGGTGGTTATAATGCACGTTTGTGGGTCAACTGGCCACAGAGAACACAGAACAGCAAATATTGTTACGTCTGGAGCAAGAGATGAGCCTGGGCAGGCAGGCTGGGCCTCGGTCCAGAGAAACAAAAAGGGGTGGCACCTCCCAACCAAATGGGCAGCGACCTCACCCAGGGGAAGGACACTCCTCGCCCACCTCTGCACCCAATCCTCAGCCAGGGTGACTGAGTACGAAAGGGACAAGGTCATTGGTATACTCCCACAGGTTATCACTGCCCTCCCCAGTTCTGGAAGGAACCAAGAACAAAAGCCTACATTGTTATCATTTGAGTGAGAAATGGAGAAACGGGAAACTTTCAGGGAATGCGAAGTCCTCTATTAGGTTATCACAGAGTACCTCAGCCAATGTATCTTCTTAGAAAAAGATACAAACAGAACCACAGCCAAAGACACAGGCCCCTTGGTCAGACTGATCCACATGCCTGAGGGCTTATCTCTGGGAAAAGGGAGTCAGCATGATTTGGGGAAAATTTGATAGTGTTCCATTGCTGAGCTTTGAGATTCTAGAACCATCCCGTTTCTCACAGTCATCTATTCAGGATTTGGTCCCATTTTCCCCCCTTAAGTTCACACAAATGATTTGTATTCTCAGTGTGAATTAACTTTAAGTTCTATAAATAATGAAAACATATACTGTCTACCATGCACATTTCCTCACATTTCATAGATTAGACTATCCATAAAAATATTTTTATTTAAAAATATTTGAGATATAATTTAAATACAATAAACTTTGCAGACTTAAAGGGTTCTGTTTGACTAGTTCTGACATACATATGCACTCAATACTCTCATCCCAATCAAAATAACAAACATTTCCACCACCTCCAAAGTTTCCTTGTGTCCTTTATAATCCATCCCTCCCCCTCCCTCTTCTTTTCTAGGCAACCAGTGGTCTACTGTCACCATGGATTGCATTTTCCAGAATGTTACAGAAATGGAATCACACAGTATGTGCTCTTTTCCCTAGTTTCCTTCACTCGAAAGCTCTGTCTCTAATCTTTAAGAGATTGTTCCCTTTTGGCTGAGGTTCAGTAAAGAGCACGATAATCATGATTCCATGGCAGTGTGTAACAAAGCATGGCTTGAGGACCACCTGCTTTATAATCATCCAGGGACCCGCTAAAATTTGCTGATTTACCTCTCCTAGAACTTTGACATCGGAACAACCAGCATGGGCAGGCCTGCTCAAACCTGCAGTTTAGTCCGACCTCCTGGGAACAACTATTCTTGATCCTTGGTCCAGCTAGCTGTTCTTCCAAGTCATTCTATTTTTCTTTCTTTCTTTCTTTCTTCCTCTCTTTCTCTCTCCCTCTCTTTTCTCTTTCTCTTTTCTTTCTTTCCCTCCCTCTCTCTCTCCTTTCTTTCCTTCCTTCCTCTCTTTCTTTCAGTAGGGGCTGTGGAATACCCATACCCACAGAAATCTTGAACTTACCACCCCAAGATCAAGACCTGAGCTGAGATGAATAGTCAGATGCTTAACCGACTGAGCCAGTCAGGTGCCCCCTTTCTCCTGTATTCTATAACCTGGGCAAATCTTAGTTCTTTAGGCCACAGCAGTACACAGGACTAAATAGCTTTAGGACAGAGGTTGCAAGAGCTTCCCCAGATCCTTTGGTGCCCACATTTAGAAGTGTGGTTTGGGTTACTTTTCCATATAGTATACACATTGTGAACTTTACTCCTCTTGCTGCTTTGCTGCCTGTGTCTCAAGTCTACCATCCGGGCCAGGACTCAGATGAAGAGGATCTTGAGAGTGAGAAGGACGCTTTTATCTCAGATGCAAAATTCAATGAAGTACCAAAAAACTGTAATCCAGATGGCCTGCTTTATTTTTTAAAAAAATAAAGCAAAAAAACCCCACCATGGGTGAATAAAGTATCAAAACTTTAAATAAATTCAGGACCAGTAATAGTGCCATGCTGAACCCTACTAAGATTGAAAGAAAAAAAAGGGGGGGGCGCCTGAGTGGCTCAGTGGGTTAAAGACTCTGTCTTTGGCTTGGGTCATGGTCCTAGGGTCCTGGGATCGAGCCCTGCATTAGGCTCTCTGCTTAGCAGGGAGTCTGCTTCCCCCCCCTCTCTCTGCCTGCCTCTCTGCCTACTTGTGATCTCTGTCTGTCAAATAAATAAATAAAATCTTAAAAAAAAAAAAAGAAAGAAAGGAAAAAAAAATCAGGTCACAGAACTGTACCCCTGAGGCTAATAATACATTATGTTAATAAAAAAATAAAAAATTTAAAAAAATCAGGGATCCTATCTTTTAAAAGTTATTACTATTTATATTTTATGCCCAAGGTGAGTGCCTTATTGCCTCAGCTTAGTCTTGGCCCAGGCCCAACTCCACTTGATAGATTTCATGGTCCAACAGGCTGAAATCATCGTCTGAATGTTACTTCTGGCCCAGCGTTTATAACCTGCCGTGGACAAGAAGAGCTAATTCAAAGCACTCTTTCTAGACACATTAGATGCTTCCTACTTTTCCTCTTGCCATTAACCACAAGTACAGCCAATCCTAGACGAAGACATAAACACTGGTCACCCATAGTCCTGAATTTTTAAAAGAGCCTCAACCGAGCATTCAAAACGGGAGGTATTCATGGTGTATCGGATTTCATGTGCCTTCACTGTGAAACCAGACCTATCTTACCTAAACAGACACACACAGACCATGGCTCTGATTAATGCTGTCATCTAAAACACGTACCGTACCTCTCACAGGAACTGACAACATTTGAGAAAAATCAGTGTGAAAGAATAATCTGTATTAATCAATGAGTTCCGGCTAAACAGAAAATATGCCCAGAAACTGTGGAGTGTAAGGGCAAAGTTCTGGGTACATTAGTAAAATTTTTAGGGGAGAGCATGCCGTCCAAAGTGCCCAGGGCTGCTCCTCCCTTTCAAAAAGCTCACTTGGATGTACCATGTTTACTGAAAGTGAGATCACTCATGTTTAGTTATTTAAGGAAATAAGCTGTTTGTTACGTATTAAAGAACTGAAGAGGCACAACGGCATATTAGAGCTGGTGGTAGATGGGAGAAGGCTGGTCTTCCCTGTCCACACAGAGCAGCATAAACATCAGCCTGGACTAGGAGTGCCCTTAAGATAAGTTGGTCCTCAGTCACCATTTCCAGCCACAGCACGGTGGAGAGGGAAGATGCGGGCTCTGGAGTCAGGCAGAACTCACAGGAAAAGTTCCAGCCTACTCTTTCCTCGCTGACTGACCTTGGCCCCATTCTGTGCCTGTTTGCTCAACTGTGAAATGAGCCTACTTTGCAGGGTCACCACAAGAATGAAGTGGTAGAGCATCGGGCACAGGCCTGGCTCACAGGAAGCCTCGCTGCTATTTATCCCTAACTTCCAGCTTCATAGGCTTTAGGATGTGTCTGAAGGTTATTTGATCCTGAGTCAGATCAATGGTGGAGGTTTTCGAGGAAAGGAAACAATAAAATCGGTAATTATTTATGTGTGGTGTGACTACAGGAGAGGGGCAGGGGGCCCAGATGTCCTGTGGAAAGGCAGAGCTCATCCTCCCTGTCTGTATTTTCCGTGCCAGGTACCTAACTGTGAACATTCATCCTTGTAACGGTTCTGGGGAGAAAATGTGGAGCGACAGCCCTTTAAAAAGAGTCTGTCTTCTTGCCAAAAAGGAGCAGTAAATCACAGTCATGGTTACTAGGTACAGTTTTGTTCTTGATATTTTAAAAGATCCAGCAAAGAGCTTCAAAGGGTCATCCAAAGTGTACAGAAAGTAGGTGGTGGGAAGAAAGGCTACGAGAGAGTTGGAGTCATTCACTCCAGACAAGAGGGGGTTTGACAGATGCCAGATGTGCTCTGTGCTAGGGTGCTGAAGCCGCTCTGCTATCTTTCCTCTCCATCCAATAGTAGAAGGACTCCTATCCTCGATATTTTTCCTTGGGTGGATGATTTCTCTTCCTGAAGCAGAGAGGTCAACCAGGTGACACTGTGAGATCGATTTGAGTTTTTTTTTTTTTTTTAAGATTTTATTTGTTTATTTATTTGACACACACACAGAGAGAGAGAGAGAGAGCACGCCTAAGTAGGCAGAGTGGTAGACAGAGGCGGAAGGAGAAGCAGACTCCCTGCTGAGCAGGGAGCCTGACTCGGGACTCGATCCCAGGACCCTGGGATAGTGACCTGAGCCGAAGGCAGACGCTTAACGACTGAGCCACCCAGGCGCCCAAGATCTCTTCTAGTTCTAAGCCTTTGAACAAATAGGGAAGAGCAAAGAGATACCCAGCTCATCAATGTGGGGGTGGGTTCTAGCTGCATCTGTTTATAGTGAGATTGAGGTAGCTTGGCATGGAAGAAGGAGTGGGGGCCAGGAGTCAGGCAGAGTTGGGTTTGACTCTGCTTCTGAAACTCACTCTTGAGCAAGTTATGGTAGTAAAAGAACTCAACTCTGTCCTCTGCTGTAGCATGGAAATCATCTCTACCTTCTAGGGTTCCTGAAAGGATTAACTGAAATAATGTTGGCAAAGCACCTGACATTTAGACTGGCACATGTAAGCCTTTGATAAATTGGAACTATTATTCTGGTTGGTTAAAAAATGGGTTGAAAAATTAATGACCTTCTGCTTATAGTTCCATCGTGCTAGGAAAATTACAGATTCAAGTAGGCAGACCAATAGCACCCTGAACCACAGGATTCACACTGCAAGCAGCACCTGTCCATGCCAGAGAATGTTCGAGGGGCCAACTTATCCACTACCCCGGTGCTAGGAAGGAGAGGAAAAGGTCTAAGGCAACTTTGGTTTCGCTCACTATCACCACAAGAATCAAACGAATGATTTTAAAGAGGTTCCAAATACATTTCCAGGTATAAGGAATACATCACATCCCACTGATTCGTCATTCACACCAAGCACAGTAAAAAACATCCATCAAAAAGCAGGTGTGCAAACCAAACTGATTGTCAAAAGTTATAATTAGGATTTTTTTTTTCCTTCCTGAAGGATAGGAAGCTAAAAATGGAAGTCACAAAGAAATTAATCAGCTCTTGCAAAGGAATGAAATGTGGTGGCCTGAACCCTATCCCAAGTAAGAGGAACTCCTATTCCTACCAGACTCTTCCACAAAATGTACTGTTTTGGTGTCACATCGATGTGGAATCCCATAATTAGCAATATGGAAAGATGCTGGAGGCTGGGACAGAACAGCTCTGGGATTTGTTCTTTACCCGTGGTGGGGTCTGCGGCAGGACGCCTGCAGGCTGCGGAGGCTCGGAGAAGACAGAGGGAACACAAGGTACAAACGAGCACATAAACTGAGAGCCATGGAGAGCTGGGCCAGAAACACCCCGTGTCCTGAAACCCCTCTGCCTCGCTCGGAGGATCAGACTCGGCTTGAAGAATACCTCCTGTTTCCATATCAAAGGGGGAGCAGGTTAGAGCTGATAGAACCAAACACTACAGACAAGGGAGCAGAACAATGCAGTCGGAACTGATGGAGTCATGTGACAGAGCAGCTTATTTCCATTGGGAGGGAACAAACACAGGCGTGACCCGTTGTCCAATGACTCCTGAAACATCACGGGGCTGGACGAGGCCCCGTGGGGATGCCTGTCGAGGTGAGGCGGAGGCGAGCCGTCACTCAGCCGGTCCTCAGCAGAGATCTCACACGACAGGGGAGCAGCCCTTCTATCACCAAGAGAGAAGACTTACACTGTGCGGCCGAGTTAAAACTCGTTCTCATAACTGCCTCAAGTTCACGTGGCAGGAAGCCACCCAGCCAGTGAGACAGTCCGGAGCAGGGAAACCCAAACACCTCCCTAAGCTCAGCACGGGGCCCGTCGTTATCAGACAGCTTTTCAGAAGTGAGGGTACAAAATGTCCACAGAAATCTGTCGCATCCGTCCTTACTCCGCTTAAAGCCATCATTCTGTCACGCCGGCCGACCGCCAGAGAGATTACAAACCCAACTGCCTGGTACTTACGTGGTACTTTGTCATTATTTTTTTCTATGTGTGGGGTAATTAGATAAAACAAAAACTTAAATGGCAACTACCGTAAGAATCAAGACCACCACAGAAAGAAAGGAAATTCAAGGAGAAGAAAGTGTCTACAACCCTGGATACTAACCTCAAAACTCCTCATGACCCAGAGGACTTGAAAATCAGTGTTTTACTTCCCATACGCCTCCCTGCTGAGTCCCCATGAACAAACTGGTCTAAATGGCAGAGTCTTTCAGTGTGTGAACAACTTCTCAGGGATGGGACAGACCCTTTCAGCAGCTTTATTCAGTATTTTAGACCACGTGGATAAATGCCCGTCAAAGTCTGTTCAGAGCCTTCAGAGAGCTACTGGCTTGAAGAAAGAGAGGTAACTTTAGAAATGCCTATCTCAGTATCAAGGAGGAGCTCATGGCCTTGAGTACCTAATGCAGTCCTGTGAGGTCACATGACATTCGATGTCAACAAGGCACAAGGGATCCGTGACACCTAAATTCTAACCTTAAGATCAAATGTGTTAATTTACAATTAAGGAGTAAGGAAATGTCCTTATCTAGATTTTGATAGCTTCTAATACATTCACCGAGAGACCTTAAGTTAGGGTGACAAGAAGAAATTCCTAAATATTTCAGGCACTTTGACCATGTTCCTTGTCATATCAGTGTCCTAGACTCACTGCAGGGATTTCACTGGATGTTTCCTTGTAAATTTCCTTGTAAATGTAAAATTAGACATCAGTGCCTCAGTTCATTTTGGGAATGTGCCTTGTGAAGGATTTCAGAGGTATTTTTTTTCTTTAAAAAAAAAAAACGACCTTCAAATAAAAATAATAGACTTTTTGAATAACAAAGCCCAAAGCAAATAACACCAGACTCTGCTAATATGGTTATGAAAAGACCAAAGAGACCTTCTGAAGTGGGGTGGCCAAGTGCTAAAATAACTTAAAACAGTCTAGCAAAAGGTAAATAACGTACCACTCAGGAAAACAGCAATCAAAGCAGCCCAGGGCCAGAGCACACCAGAATCCTCTAGAAATTGTCCCAGTTTAGCCAACACTGGTTATTTTCAACGAGGGACGTCCTGGGAGGGACCTAGTGTCAAGGCAGACTGTTTTTCTTGACATCAGAAGACAATACCATGTTTTTTTTGTTTTTTTTTTTGTTTTTGTTTTTTTTACTTTTTCCTTAAACACGGTGCAGAACCCAACACATTTCAAGGCCATGTGTTGTGGCTTTTGTTGATCTATGAAGCAGCTGCAGGTTTCAGAAAGGAAATTGTGCTCAAGCTCAACAACACGGCACCGGCCTCGGTTTACCTGCCATATGCAAAACGCCTGTCCTTGTGGTGATCGCCAAAAGTATCCCAAAGCCTGAGAGAAACGCTCACTTCATCCACAACATCCCGGGACCGCTCCAGGACCTGCAGGAGGGAGAGCACATTCCTGCTCAGCGTCCTTCCGAGGCTCCTCAGGAGAAGTCGGACGCCCAAGTTAACACCCTCAAGGCCCACTTATCCCACCTGCGTCTTCTCGTCCCATCCAACAGGACTTGAGCCAAGTCCAAATTCTCCTCTGGGAATCTTGACTCAAACACCCCCCACCCCCCTCATTCAGGAGACGGTAGCCAGACTCCCAACGGCACATTCTGCTTTTGTTTTCTCTTGGTGGGACCAAGAACATTAGCCTGACTTTGCATGCACTAATTACCCCGACCCCCTGGTAGAGTCAGCGTGGAGGTAGCAGGGACGCGCCCTGAGAAGCCTAGAGAAGCTCTGTACACCTTACCTCCTGGCACACTCGGTACTGGTCGATCGCCCACACGGTAGGCACGTGGGTGGCCAGCAGCTGATACTGTGTGAGGGTCGTGTTACACGCTCGGGCACAGATCAAGCGCGTCTTCCCCACGGCGTTGTCTCCCACGACCACACACTTGATGGTTTCGACGTTGGGCCTTTCGTAGTCCATGTCAGTGTCCATTTATAAAACTCTGTAAGGAGAGAGGGATGGGGCAGTCAGAGACGAGAGGCGCCCAGCCAGCCACTTCTCCAGAGGTGCCCAAGCATAAGCACGAAGTTCGGAAGTTCATATGAAACCTAACTCAAACCCGAGTTTTCTATTTATGTCTCACACAAGTACAAAAACATCGGCTGGATTGTTATTTTGACCCCAAACGGTTTATTCCCGTTAACATGTTATTTTCTCCTTGGTTTTCTCTAAACACAACCTGCCTACTGAAAATCCAACCAGGCAAGTCAGGATCGCTGGCACACATTCATAGCTCACTAGCTACTCATGTGGACCCATGAAAGAGACCGGTCACCTGCAGCTTTAACCCTAGACATCGGGGTGTGAGCTGCTCGACAATATTAGCATCTACACCATCACAATCTTCCCCCGACCTCAAATCCCCCACTGAAAGGCAGTTTAATGGAGGTTCTCCACTACCACCGTGACTTCGAGGGGGATCCAAAGGGCAAGCAGAAAGGATTCCCTGGCTTTAAAGAAGGGTAAATGGTAAGACTGAATTTTGATACATTTGTAAAATTAATTTATATTCATTCACCGATTTCAATTAATCAAATTCATTAAAATGGTATTCTCGGGGCACCTGGGTGGCTCAGTGGGTTAAAGCCTCTGCCTTTGGCTCAGGTCATGATCCCAGGGTCCTGGGATCGAGCCCCACATCGGGCTCTCTGCTCGGCGGGAGCCTGCTTCCTCCTCTCTCTCTCTCTGCCCTGCCTCTCTGCTTACTTGTGATCTCTGTCTGTCAAATAAATAAATAAAATATTTAAAAAAATGGTATTCTCAAGAGGGGCACCATAAAGCAACAGATTTTAAAATTCTCTGTTTTCACCAAGTAATCTGGAGCATATGGTAAAGAATGATTTTGCCAGGATGAGGAGCTAGTTTGGAATGTTCCAGAAACCATCAAAAAGGTTTAAGAGGGTTGCTGAGGGGTCAAAGGGAAGAGAAAAAGCTGCTTCCAGGTCTCCACCCCCACCCCCCGCCCTCCCGGGGGCAGGAAGCTCCATAAAATACAGAGCAGACTGCTTCCTGGCAGCAAGCTGGGTGGGTGACCAACCATGTAACATTTTAAGATTTTAATGAATTATAATCGCCCTTTTGAGAAGGTCTATTGTTAAACAGAGAAAACTGGTTAGATAGTCACTTAAAAAAAATTTATTATTTTAGAGAGAAAGTGTGTGTGAACAGGAGAGAGAAAGGGAAGCAGACTCCCTGCTGAGTGTGGAACCCAATTCGGGGCTTGATCGCAAGACCCTGAGATCATGACCTGAGCCGAAATCAACAGTTGGATACTTAACTGACTGAGCCGCCTAGGCACCCCTAGCTGGTCACTTTTAACAAGTTGATAGTGGTTTTAATGGCCACGATGGTCAAGAAACTGTTCAGAGTAGGGCTTAATACACACCTGGGACTCATTAAGTGTTTAAATCATCTGATTGGAGAAAATGGATGATTTGGTTAATATGAGATTAAGAGTGTGGAGGGAGAGACAGAAAGAAGGTTATTAAATAGAATGAAAACCTTTTCCCAGTTAGGACCATCTGAACACGAGATTGTCTCCTGTAACACCATCACAGGAGGTGTTAAACCTGAGGCTAGAGACTATTCAGTGAGAATTGAGTGGAGTGATTCAAAGAACAGATGTGTGGTGAGGTTAGGATCTGGTCTATGGTTTGGATGCCACAGAGGGGCTTAAAATACCTGTTCCCCACCTGGCAAATGCAGATTCTGAAGGTCTTGGGTGGAGAAAGAGGCTTAAGAAAACCTCCAATTCAATTCTGATGATTACCCATGTATGGTGACTCCTCAAATCGATCTCTTTAAAATCTAGTCTATGCTGACTTTGGGATTAGACCAGCGGTCCTTAAGTATTTGCTGGAGAACATTTAACAAAGCCTGGAGATAATTTTGGTTGTCACAATGGGGTCGGGGAGTGCTACCGGCTTCTAGTGGGTAGAGGCCAGAGACGCTCTGAAATACACTACGAGGGACAGTTCCCCACCACAAAGAATAATCAGGACCCAAATGTCAGAGTGCTGAGGTTGAGAAAATCCCTGCCTTTGAAGGGATGTGAGTGTGAATCCTAGTCTCCCCATTTTCTAGCCATTTGCCACTTGTGCTTTTAGCCTCAGCTTCCCCATCTGTTAAATGGGAATTCTAGCACCAGCCTCCTCAAGCAGTGAGGGGTAGGGGAACTGACGGAGCTGACACACTGATGACCCCAGAGATTCTAATTGTGATGATGAAGATGAACACCCTGAACTGAGTCAGGGGAAAGACCAGAGTTAGATGCAGAATCAGAAACCTAATAACCACAAAGATTTATACAAAGGATACATTTTAGTAGGGTAACTGAGGAGTAATTCATTGAAAAACAAAAAACATAAGTATAAGCTGGAGAGTATCTGATGTTACATAAAGAAGGCAGAAAAAGTTCTGAATGGGAGTTGGAGGTAATTAGCTAAATGATAATACAGTTGGAAAGGTAGGTTAAATATATTTTTCTGGGGTATTTCCAGATTCTAGAATAAAAATGGTAACAGTAGTTATTGATAAGAAACTGGATATGTTTCTGTGGTGATACTACCAAGGGGCACCCCGTGTCCAGAAAAGCAGGATCCGTTCAGAGCCCCACAACTCTGGAACCTGAGGTATACTATTTTGACTGTGCTAAGTGGTGGAAAACTTTCTCTTTTGAAAGTCAATTTTATTCTTTTAAGCAGATATAAAGTCATAGAGAGCCAATCCTTAAAATTTGGGGGCATGTTTGGATTAAGTCAAAACTGAAACAGACACAAAAAATACACGGTTGGTTTCTTGTTGGCTTGCAAACTAGCTTTGAGAGCAGTCACCAAAAAGGAACCCCCCCAAATAATTTGAATCATGACAGAGTTGGTGGAATAACTGCGTAGCTTTCACAGAAGACTACTCTGAAGGGGATAAAAGCCCTCCTGGTTTTATATTAAGGCTATGATTACAAAAATATCATTACTATTTATAGACATATCTCATGCACAGTCCTAAGAAGAATTTCTGTGTCAAAGGTGAGAATAACATCCGTGAGTCCTCTAATCTCGAGCAATCTGCTCAAAACTGAAGTGACTGCCAAAGGTCTTGGGCCTCGTACAAAGGGGAGAACATTTAACAAAGATTTTAAGGGGACAACAAGTAAGGGAGATAAAAGGCAGCGTGGAATTCTACACTCATAGCCCGGATCACTCACTCGAGACATGGAATTTCCAGAAAGGGTTTTCTGGATTTCCAAATACTGAGAATCTTTTCTTTCGGGTAGAAATTTTATTTAGTGGTAATCTGAAAATACATCTACATGTGTATTGTAAACTGATTGTTTATCTGTTACACATAAACAAATATTAAATTGTGATAATGATAAAAATATGCAATTTTATTCTTCTTTATTGGTTATGGGCTCTAATTTATTCCTATGTAGCACTCTTATGGTTGAATGAGCTCTTAGGACCATCTGGTTAATGACTATCTGGTTTCTGATTTTTATTTATGTAGAATGAGAGCAATAAATATTATTCACTTAACTCTGTTAATAAATTTCACCACCATGACAACTGCTGATCAGGGAAGACACCCTTTTGCCCTTAGATCCATATCTGAGGAAACAAAGAAAGTATAATAAAAAAAAGAAAAGCTATGGGGCGCCTGGGTGGCTCAGCGGGTTAAAGCCTCTGCCTTCGGCTCAGGTCATGATCCCAGGGTTCTGGGATCGAGCCCCACATTGGGCTCTCTGCTTGGCGGGGAGCCTGCTTCCCCCTCTCTCTCTCTGCCTGTCTCTCTGCCTACTTGTGATCTCTGTCAAATAAATAAATAAAATCTTAAAAAAAAATTAAAAAAAAAAAAAGAAAAGCTAGAAAGGACTGACACTGGTAACCTGTTACTACGGCAGCTTTGTATCTTACTCAAAACTGACTAGAACTTTGTTTCCTATTTTCACTGAGTCCTCAGGACATGGACACTGACCATGAGGTGCTGAAGAGTGTATCTGCATGTTCTGGGCGTCAGAGAGGGATGTTTATTTAAGATGGCGAGTGAACAGGACAGTGTGGGGGCTGGGGAGAGAGGACTCGGTGAGGATGCCAGCCCCTGGGTGCTGATGCCTACTATCCCCCAGACTGCTTAGAGACTGTGGTCATGACCTCCGGGCTGCCCAGTCGCCCCAGGTGCCCACACCATGATTATTATCACCTTCTGGATGTCATGTCCCTCCTCCACGTTTACCACCAACTCAGCCTTCTTTCTGTGTCCACAGGGTGATGTGTCCCACACTCTAGCCCCATAGTCCCTCCACCTCTACAGCACCAGTGACCTTCCCTGCACTTTCCTGGAGCCCTTCTCTTGGTCATGTGCTGGACATTGTTGGCCAGAAACATTTTACCCCTGAAATCTTGAGTTTCAAAATCCTACTCTTAAAAACTCCTCTCTTCACTAGGGGAAATGTGGTCATGATGGCAACTCTCATCAGGAGACAGAATTGATTTCCCACCATCTTGAATCTGAGTTAGCCTTGTGATTGTGGCCCAATCCAGGAGAATGTGGTGGTGATGCTGTGTGGGTCCCAGAGTATCAAGGCTTCCAGAAGCCCTGCAGGTCAGCTCTCATGCTGCAGGAATGCTGTCCTGAGACTGTTGTGTAAAGAAGCTGGCCAGGCATAGCAGAGGAATGGAATTCACAGAAAGAATAATCGAGGAAGCCCTGCCTATGGTTTCACCACATGCCAGAGTGTGCTCCTTGCACCCTCCAGTCCAGCCAACTCTCCAGCTGAACGAAGCTTCATGAGTGAACCCAGTTAAGAGAATCACCAGCCAACCTACAGATTCATGAGAAAGGATAAATTATTGCATTAAACCACTGAGGCTTGTGGTGATTTGTTATATATTAGTAATTAACTGAAACACACCCATTACA
The DNA here is from genome assembly GCF_002288905.1 of Enhydra lutris kenyoni. Taxonomy (NCBI): domain Eukaryota; kingdom Metazoa; phylum Chordata; class Mammalia; order Carnivora; family Mustelidae; genus Enhydra; species Enhydra lutris. The sequence continues at coordinate 15,937,704 of NW_019154096.1, forward strand.
CCTTAGAAAAATGATCAGGACCTTGACACCTTCTCTTATTTAAAAAAAAAAAGTATCAGATTATAGGTCCATTTTGGGTGGATGATCTCTCCTACCTATGGCTGGTGGATCATGCCAACTTTCTCTTCCCCATCACCCTCCACATCTTTATTGCGTGTGTGGTACACAGAATAATGTCCCTCAAAGATGTTCATGTCCTCATCTCTGGGATCCGTGAATGTGTTCTATTACATGGCAGGGGGCATTGGGGTAGCAGATGGAATTAAGCTGCTAACCAGCTGACTTTGGCCTAAGGAGGTCATTCTGGGTTGTCTGGGTAGGTCCAGTGCATTCACTCAGGTTCTTATGTGGAAGAAAGAGGTAAGGGCCATAAACCAAGGGATGCAAGTGACCTCTAGAAGCTGGACAAGAAAAGGAGACATATTTTCTCCTAGAGCCACCAGAAGGAACACAGCCTATCAACATCTTCATTTTAGCCCAATGAAACCCATGAAACCCATTTCAGACTTTTAACCTCCAGAACTGTAAGATAATAAATTTGGTTTGTTTTAACCACCAAGTTTTTGGTAATTTTTAAGAATGATTTTATTTATTTATTTAACAGAGAGAGAGAGAGAGAGAGAGAGCAAGTGCGTGCAAGCATGGGCGCATGCGTTTGCAAGCAGGGGGAGGGGCAGAGTGGGAGGGAGAGGAGAGGGAAAGAATCCCAAGTAGACTCCATGCTGAGTGCAGGGCTCCATCTCATGACCCCGAGATCATGACCTGAGCCCAAACCAAGAGCTGGATGCCTAACTGACTGAGCTATTCAGGTGCCCCAAATTTTCAGTAATTTTTTTTTAAAAGATTTAATTTATTTATTTGACAGAGATCACAAGTAGGCAGAGAGGCAGGCAGAGAGGGAGAGAGGAGGAAGCAGGTTCTCTGCGGAGCAGAGAGCCCGATGCGGAGCTTGATCCCAGGACCCTGAGATCATGACCTGAGCTGAAGGCAGAGGCTTTAAACCACTGAGCCACCCAGGCACCTCTTCAGTAATTTTTTACAACAGTGACAGTATGCTTCTGCCACACAAAATGGTCTCCTAAATTCTAAATGTTGTTTGCCACCTCAGTGCCTTTACACATATTATTCCACAGTCAACCCTCTACCATTTCTTGTTTGCCTGGCAAATTCTGTTCATTCCTTAAAACCTTATTCAGTCAGATATGACCGCCTCTAAAAAGTTTTCCTAAAATTGCCCTGCCTCTACATAGACTGATTTACTTCCTCCTTTGTATCCTAAATGGTTCTAGGAGAATCAATCACAATCACAAAGACACATATACACTCAGTTTTTCCTATATTAGCAAACGATAGAAGGGTGGTTTGTGAACTTTGTATTTTTCCTGTGGCTACACCTTCAAAGTGCCCATCTCATGCCCTTAATGAATCATGTATTTCTGGGGTACTACCATGTGCCAAAGTACTTGGAATACAAGCGTATACCATGCCCTACTTCAGTAAATTTTCTTTGTCTATTCATTTGGGTCCACAGGTCCCCCAATTTACTTGTGACTCTCTTCTAGGGACAACCATAAGCCAAAGAGTGACACAGCCAAATGTGAGCTCAGCTGCCCTGGTCTCCTTTTCAAATCATTTCTCTTCCCAGAGTGGTACTCTGTTCCCACCTTCAGGCTTCAGACGATGGCCTTCCTGATGTCCTGTTCCTCTTTTAAGACACAGGCTCTTAGGAAGGGTCAGGCACATTCACGATGGATCAATCACACTATGAATAGATGACCATCACAGTCCTCTCTCCATAATTCAATAATTCCAAGGCACTATGGCTGATAAAGTTCAAGATACTCTGGTTTCCCCTGGTTAGGCGCACTTTAGTACAGAGCCCCTCTTTGAGTCCTGCTCAGGGTGAGGGTTTCTCCTACCATGAGAAATCCAGATATTAGGGAGGGTGGGCAGGGAAGACTTATCATTTGTCCACAACATCTTACTAGGCATCTTCTAATTGCTTCAAACCACCCCCCATTGGAACACACCATCTCTTACCATCACCTGTGTTGTGTTTCTTATTATGCTTGCTATTTGAATCAAAGACAAAACTCTAAGGGCCACAGAGGGGCCTCTGTACTTTCGGTTCATTCAGTTGTTCCTAGAGGGTTTGAACGGGCGTCGCACAGCCACTAAATTTTCTTGACCTTTAGAAAAGCATGTAATCTGAACTTTAAGAAATAATTTAACTTGGTCATTAAATAAAACTGGTGGAACACATTGTAGTGTATTTGAAGAGTGAGCTCACAAAGAAAAACTGGGAATTTTATATTATTGACAGAAACAAAGGAGAAATGTTAAGAGTTGCATAATAACCATAGCCCACAGCCAAGTTCCGACTGCAGATTTCATTATCCTGAGCTCTTAATCACCAGTCCTAGGCAGGCGGGAGCTGCTCTGTGCATAATATAAACATCTCAGCTGGAATGGAGAGTGGGTCCAGATCTGGGAAAGAGACAGTTGGGTTGGGCTGCGCTTCCCTAAATCAAAAGTTTACAGAAATACATCTCCAGGATAAAATTGCCTTTCATCGCTCAAATCAACAGTATTTTTTTCAACTGAAAGTTTTGATTAAAACAAAGAAAAAAAGAGTTTAAGTAACAGAAAGGACAGTGCATATAAATCCAGGATTACAGATAATACAGAGGTACTTTTTTAAACATCCACTCGTTATCCTCACCAGCGTCCTGTGATAATGGAGACCAACACAAGATCACACCCTTTCTCTCTTTTTTTAAACTCAGTGTCAGTGGGGGAGGTGAGCCAGGATTAGAAATAAACTTGCTATCTATCCACTGCCCTTAATAAATGCTGCCCCAGTTGAAAAATAAAGGATGGATAAAACATGTAGCTTAAAAGATGCATAAAAAATTCAGGATAGGTTTCAAAACCACTATAAGTAAACTGTGTGTTATGTTCTAGATATACTGGGTGACTCCTGTCTGCAAATATGCCAGGTAACCTCTCCTTCGGTGACTCTGCTCTTGCCACTCTGCTCAGATGTCCTTTCTCACGGCCCTGATCCACCATTGAAATTGTGCTGCACCTTTAGGACTCGGGCAGTCTTAATTAGTTCAAGAAAGAATAGCACTGTGCACGTAGTGAGTGCCAGGCCTGTGGTACAGGTATACAGTGGTAAGCAAGCTGGGTGTGGTTCTTGTTCTCATGGACCCTCTCAGTCAGGTGGGAGAAACAGGTAGATGGAATCATAAACTTGACTTAAATTCCTTGAAGAAAAACGAAAGGGTGTTATGAGAGAAAATAATGGGTGGGAGGCCTGCAAGAAGGACAAGGGAGGCCTCTTTGAGGAGGCCCCACCTTCTTGCTACCTGAAGAATGAGCAGGGCCCAGTAACGAGCTGGCAGAGAGGCAGGCCTGCCAGAGCTGGAGCAGGGGAACAGGAGAGGTGAGGAGAGGAGGCAGAAGCCACATCACATGTGGCCTTCCAGGCCACAGTAGGGAACTAGGGTTTTATTCTAAATGCAATGAGAAGCGACTGAAAGGTTGCAGACATAGGAGTCACAGGGTCTGATGTGCTTCTGAGAAGCATCACTGACATCACTGAGGTCGCTGTGTGGGGAGCAGTGGCAGAAGGACCTGTTAGGAGGTTCCCAGGTCTTCCAGGGGGAATGGTTGGACCAGGAACCAGCAGAGATGAAGCAAAGTAGACAAACACAAGTTTCGTTTCAGAAAAAAGATGCACTTAAAGCATTCTTTCTTTATACTGTCTCCCAGGGTATTTGCCAAATTCTGATTTGTAATATTGACTGTTCCACTGACATGTATGTACTTGCTTCCATCTCACTAAGACTGCGCATTTTTGACAACAGACTGCTATTCATCTTTAAATCCTCAAGTCTTTCCAATGCCTTGTCCATACGTGGCTTTCAATTCATATTTGCTCGATAGAATCTAAAAGTATTGCTGTTCCACCTTCCTCAGGAAACCTTCTACCTGGGTCTGGCAGTGAACTTGCACTCAGCTAGCTCTGGTGACTGATCACTAAGCCTGTGGCCTCAAGAGCAGCAGCATGTGGCTAAGTCCGCAGTCAGTGAGAGGAACACCTTGAGGGACATCTGTGTGGCCCATCATGAGAGCGGCATTTGACAGATGGCATCACACCAGCCGTGGTTCCCCATCAGGAAGAGCATCAGTAACCATGGGAACACCAGGGACCAAGGCACGGGGCCCTCCACCAAACAATAAGGCAGGGGGCAAAAGGGAGCCTCAATACAGGCAGGCAGGAGCTTAGGGCTGAAATTCATTTAGGGGGGAAAAAAAAGGAACGTGATCATTTATTGTGTTCTAGTGCCTAGAGCCAATTTATGAATCTTAGTAATATCTATATATAAGGGTCTCATAAAATTCCCATCAACTTTTGGACTTTAACATCCTCATTCAAGGGATTTCTAACTCTTTGGGTGAGATCAGTATTTGGCTGAGAAAGAAGGGGAGAATGGAGGCACCTGTACCCACTCCCTATGGAGAAGGATGTATCATTGACCTGAAAGTGAATCTTGAATGAGGAAATTCAATCTCTGCTAGAAGACGTCACAAGAGCCAATTAGCTGGACTTGAAGGCAGGACACCATTGGAAGAATATGTGCTTTGGATCTCCCAATCCATGGCCTCACTGAAATTAACTATTCTCCACAGACAGCAGAGTCCACAATAGTACCAGAGTTAGGATAAGGAGTAACCGTGTACCAGAAGTTGGAAGGATTTCTGCCACATTCACTGCCTTTGTGCCAAGTCACTGAAGACCAGCAGACTGCCCATTACCACAGGGAAAAGGTCTGGGCTTCGGGGTAAGCAGGATGCTCTTCACCACAGATACCTGTGGTCTGGAGTAATGAGAGCTGCCTTGACTTGGGACCCAGGTGGAAGAGCAGGCTGTGGAGCCATGGAAAATCAGGGAAAGCCACGAGCAACCATGCATGCTGTCCTGGGAAAGGAGCAGTCCCCATGATTGGCCCTTACTGAGGATGAGCCAGGTAGATAGCACTAAGCATGGAAAAGACTCATTTCATTTTGTTTTTCTTCCCCCAGCCTGCTCACCCGGGCAGTTTCAATTCCGACAGTGCAACAGAAGTGATGGATCTTGTTAAGGGGAGAGGGATGGGGGTGGGGTACAACCTCTAAGACTGACCACTGGTATATCTTCAGCGGTGACTTTCCTCACTACTCTTCTTATGTCGACCCGTACAATACTGAATGGCTTGGCCTGTCCACTCTGGAACTGGGTGGGTTGCCTACAGAGCCCTACCTTGGTCTCCAACAGAGCCCTGATTATCCAAGCACTGAATATACTTCAATCCTTGGCCACCAGGAATCTTCTTCTACATGGATGAAGTTAACAGAGACCATTCAACATATGGTCTATAAAATACCCTGACACGCAGAAAAGGACAAGCAGTTAATTAGCCAAAGACATAGACGAAAGGTCTTCTATGGAAGTAGACATGCTATAAGGATCAGCAGAAGAAAAAAGTTTTTAAAAAATATCTGAACCATGTAGTTGATCATGCAAAAGAAAATAATGCAGGTGTGTAAACTAACAGCAGAGGAGGCTATCGGGGGCAAGAAGACAAGTAAAGGCCACGTATAAATGAAACACAAGACAGCCAAATTAAAAACCACAGTGACAACGGTAAATAGCCTTGACAATATAGTAGAGTGGATTGGTAAGGGACAGGTAAAACATGAGAAGCTCTGAGTCTAGGAGGAAGGCCATGTGAAAATGATGTTGCAGAAGATGATAAAGAGGCTGACAGTTGATAAACAGTCCTCGGGATACCACATGGCTTCTGGAGGAACTCAAGGAGTAAAGTGTGATTTTATAGAACAAAATTTTCCCAATACAAAAAGGAGGATGGGGCGGGGAAAAGGAGAAAAGAAAAGGAGACTCTCCATCTCTACAGTTTTTGGTAAAACATTGAAAACATGATGCCAGAAAAACTGTATAATAATCCTACAAATACCTTAAAAAAACACCTTCTAAAACTAGTGGTCAAAGACAGTTCTTTCTATAAAGAAGTAATAATATGGATGACCACACACTTCACCAATACACTATTTTAAGATAGTAGAAAAACACAAAGAGAGCCTTCACAGAAAAAAGACCTAATCACAAGTTTCTGAATCTGGTCAAATTGTTATTTATGTAAAGGGAACATAAAGCTATTTTTAGATATCAAAGACTCAGGGAGCAAAAACTCAAGATTTCTTTAAGGAATTTAACTACTCAAAGATATTTGACAAAACACCCAGAGATAATTCAAATTTAAAAAAAGCAATTCAGTGTAAAAGAACTGTGGACTCCTGGTGGGAATGCAATTTGGTGCAGCCACTTTGGAAAACAGTGTGGAGTTTCCTCAAAAAATTAAAAATAGAACTACCCTATGACCCAGCAATTGCACTACTGGGTATTTACCTCAAAGATACAGATGTAGTGAAAAGAAGCACCATGTGTACCCCAATGTTCATAGCAGCAATGTCCACAATAGCCAAACTGTGGAAAGAGCCAAGATGCCCTTCAAAAGACAAATGGATAAAGATAATATGGTCCATATATACAATGGAATATTACTCAGCCATCAGAAAGGATGAAGAGCCAACTTTTACATCAACATGGATGGGACTGGAGGAGATTATCCTGAGTGAAATAAGTCAAACAGAGAAAGTGAATTGCACGGTTTCGCTTATTTGTGGAACATAAGGAATATCAAGAAAGACATTACAAGGAGGAAAGGAAAAACGAAGGGGGAGAAATCAGAGTGGGAGATGAACTGTGAGAGACTATGGACTCCACGAATTAAACTGAAGGTTTCAGAGGGGAGGGGGTGGAGGGAATGGGTGAGCCTGGTGATGGGTATTAAGGAGGGCATGTATTGCACGGAGCACTGGGTGTTATACACAAACAATGAATCATGGAACACTACATCAAAAACTAATGATGTACTGTATGGTGACTAACACAACATGCTTAAAAAAAAAAAAAAAAGAAGAAGAAGAAAAAAAAGGACTATGAAAACCGAAACCAAAACCAATTGAAAATATAAAAGTCGCCTTCATTGTTATTTTGATTTTGGTTTCAATGTGGTATACAAAAATTATCTGTAAAAGAGAATCTAGACAGTAAAAAAAAAAAAAGGGCAATTCATAGTAAAAGCATAACAATAATAATGAATCTTCATAAACCAAAAGGCGTACAATAAAAATGAAGAAAAGCTCTAGAAAGAGGAATTACTGAAAATAAGTGACATGTGTGAGATAAAGAATCAGAATCAACATCAGATTAAGAAAGCAAAAATGAAAAACAACACATGGAGGGCTTGAATATCATAAAAAGTAGTGATAAATGAATAGATATCTCACATTAAAAAAGAAAACTTATTATGATAAGAGAGTGTACTTTCTTTTCAAGTGTTCTTGGCACATTTATAGTTGACTAACCCACCATAAGGACAAAAATCCCCCAAAGCACAGATAGTATCAACCAAACTCCCTAACAACAAAAAAGTAAATGAAAAAGTTAAAAGGTAAGGTTTTATTGACAGCAACAACCAAAACCTGAACCTGATACATCCATCTAAAAAAATGACTTCATAAACAGAACATGTTTTAAAGGCAAATATATTAGCGGTGCCTGTGTGCCTCAGTAGGTTAAGCACCTGCCTTGGCTCAGGTCATGATCCCAGCGTCCGGGGATTGAGTCCGGAGTGGGACTCCCTGCTCAGTGGGGAGTCTGCTTCTCCCTCTGCCTCTCCTTCTTGCTCACTCTCTCTCTCTCTAATAAATAAATAAAATCTTAAAAAAAAACCCCCAAATATATTTATCACATCTTTATAAAGAACAAGAAAAATATGAAAACCACCCAAATCTATGACAATTAAAGACTTGCGATCTGATCTTGGGCCAAATACTTAATCTCTCTAAACTTCTATTTCCTTATATGTAAACTGGGGATAACTGCTTCGTTGGATGTGTTGTTGTAAAGATTAGATATTGCTTGTAAAGTATTTTAATCACTATGCCTGTCATCAAGAGAACACCCAAAAAGTCTTATCTATTAAGACTGTCATTATTCAAAATCATGTTTATGTTGAGTTCGCAATCATATGGAGAAATGCTAATGTTACACTATCAGGGGGCAAGTGCAGGAAAGCGATCCAAAAAACAGTCAATGGAAACTAGATAAAATAAGCAAACATGTGTAACTCGAACAGAACCGGTCCTCTTCACTCTTCCACGCTAAGTACCATCTTAACACGGGGACATGACTCACAAATGTGAGTCTGGGAAAGCTGGGAAACAACATGAGTATTTAAGAATAGAGGGGTGTGGTTAACGAGACCTATCAGCTACCTTGCAGCAAAAGTCCTAGTAAGATTCTTCAGGAATGTGTCCCTGAGAAGTCCTACCTCTCCTCGAAACTGGTCAAGTCTATCTTTCTGCCTCTCAGGACCCCAGCTACTTTTCAAACCTCAGATGCCTCTCCCTCACCTCTGACAGGGCGGGCCACTGCTCTCTGCTTCTCTCATTTGTATCTCCATCATTATTCCCCTGTGCCATTTAAATGGATCTTCCTTGGACCCATCCTTTTTTATTTTCGGGGGGAGGGGCAGAATGAGTGGGTATCAATATGTGAATACTTAACATTCAATAATGGTGTCTCCATCATCAAAAGGGAAGCTGTTCTTCCTGCAACAGCAATATATGGAAGGTAAATTGGAAGGGAGTACACTCGACAGGTACCAGTGACTGTTAACAGGGCTGCAACTTACCACTTTTCTACTTCCCTTTAGTTTCCAAATTTTCTACAATGAAAATCTATTACTTTAAAAAAAAATGAGATAAAGATCACCTGTCATAAAACTCACCTTTTGAAGTACACGACTCCAGGGTTTTTGTTTTGCTCACAAAACTATACAACCATGTCCACTATCTAATTCTAGAATATTCTCATGAAACCAGAAAGAAACCTTGTGCCCATTAGCAGCTATTCTGTTCTCCCCTCCCCCTCTGACCACTAATTCACTTCCTGTCTTTATGAATTTGCCTATTCTGGACATTTTAATAAATGAAATCATACAGTATGCAGTCTTTCATGTCTGTCTTCTTGTGTCGAGCACAATGCTTTCAAGTTCACCCATGTTGCAGCATGTATTCGTGCTTCATTACTTTTTATGGATGAATAATATCCTCCAAGTTGTATTCTATAATGGGAGAGATATTTGGCTTTTTAAAAACTAGTGACTACATAAGTATAACCCTTGATTGTTAATTCTAATAGGAGTACAGATATTAGTCAAAACTAATATAAATGATTTTTGATGATGTATACATTGTTCTTCAGAATTACATATTTATAAAGCTTTGTGAGGCTGCTAAACTAGTTTTTTTCTGACTCAGGCTCTCAACTGAAAAAAAAACCCCATAGGAATTTAAATGGTAATCTAGCTGAATATCAGACAAAGAAATTGAACCCTATAGAGAGACAGCTGTGAACACCCAGGACAGATACATATTTCACACAAGAGATGAAAAATTCTTGACTGTTAAATTTTGAGTGTTCAGAGGCAATATTAGAGTAACTGAAATGAACAATTTTAAGAAATTGTTTGGAAGCATATCACTTGAAATATTCTGTGACAATCAATTGTAGTTAAGATATTTTAAGTTTGGATCAATATAGTATAATTCAGCTTTCCATTCATTAAAAGGAGAAAGAAGTTCCCAGTTTGTTTGTATCCAGGCAGCGCATGTATTTGTATACCTGCAAGTCACAAATGTATAAATATTGATGCACATTGAGGGTTTGAATTTAATGTTATCTTTACTTGGAAAGGCAGACTCTACATATTTTTAGTTACAAGGGGGATAGCTTGATCAAAACTCATTGCAGCTAGCTCTTATAAAGTTAAGGGTTCAGTGAAAAATCAAATTCTATAAATGAATGACTTACCCAGGGCATAAAATTTGGAGCATCTCAAAGACACAGAGGGTACCACGGGGTGGTGACCAGAAGTGGGGTGCTTGGTGATACTGACTTCTTGAACTATATGCTGGTTACATAGGTATGTTAGTTTTCACAGATTCATCAAACTGTATGGCTGGGATCTGTATACATTTCTCTATGTACGTTATACTTAAATACATATTTTTTAAGTTAAAAAAACTGAAACAACAGAAGACACCACGCATTGGTTTTGGAGGGTCAGTGTGTGAAACTCAGCTAAATGCTGGATCAGGAACCTTTGTCAAGAATTAATAATTAAAATACTGGTTAAGTCTTCAGAGAGATGTCAGAGTTCTAAGTGCTCATTTGAGAAAGCTAATATCAAGTTTGAAGACTAGATATACTTAATAATCCATCCTAATGAAGAAAAGTCTCTGCAGTGCTCTGTAGTAACATGTTCATTGAAAGCATTCTCTAAAGATGTCACTGGGTCAGCTTCTGGTTCCAGAGAGACCCCTTGCTGGGAAGCCTTCACATAGGATGACAATGAAGCAATTGCATTTAATCATTTAGGAGACTCTAATATGCCAGTTAGGATTAGGTTATGCTCTGATTCAGACAAATGAAGAAAACCGTCTCCCCCACCCGCCCCAAGGATTTCTTAGTAAAACTGGATCATAAATACAAAAGTGTAAGTGGACAAAAAACAGACTCTTTAAAATCTCCAATTTTGTTGGCAATTTCTGGCTGACATCAATGCCTAGATTCCAGCTAATAATTTCAGGACATGTTCCTATACCTTCTAACTCTAGGTAGGATTTATTACATGAAAGATTGTACATTTTTAAAAAGCGGAATGTGGCAGTGTTTGTGGAAGTGGAAAATAATACCATTATTCTGGAGTGGGGACACCTGGCCCTCAATGTCCATAACTTTAAAATGTCCATAACTTCCATCCAATTATGAGAACTTATTCCTAGATAAATAATTAGGGGAGACAAAAAGATTCCATTAAAGGAATGTTATACACCACTATCTGCGGAAACAAAATATTGGAAACAAGTTTAGAAATCCAGCCAGATGGGGGTGGTGGTGGGGGTTGGTTAAAAAAAAACTGACATCAATAAATGTCCACATAAAAGGGGAGTATATAGCCAACCAAAGTGTGTTATAGGAGTGCAATTTTTGTCATATATGTTCATGATAAACATTTAAATGAAAAAAGATGACAGAAGAATTTACAGAATAACACCAGTCCTTAAAATTTATGTACCTACATATACATAGCAACATTCGGGTTAGAGAAACATTCAATATTAATGCCAATTGGGATTGTAAATGGATTCAATTTTTTTCTTTTTTCTTATCTATATATTCCCTCTTTTCTATCTTAACAAAGAAATTTTATAACAAAAAAATTTACAGAAAATGGATGGGGATGGGGAGGTAGGAAAACTAGGAACTAGAATATTTATGTGTGGGAGCATACATTCTTCATAATGTAGAATTCATGTGTACTCTTTGCCTCCTCTCTGCATACTTTGGGAGGTTTATGTGAAATGCCTTTCAGTGCCTGCTGAAGCTAGGAATCTTTCTTTTAATACGGAGCAGCCATCCGACTCATCAACAATATCATCCTGGAGCTCCCGGTCATTCAGCTCCCTTGACTTAAATCAAAGGAACTAACATCTCAATAGACTCAAACACACACACACACAGTACACAGCTACTCAGCATAGAATAATGTAGCAAGAATACACCTACTGAACACCAGGTATTGGAAGAAGCCAAAGGGAAAACCTCCTTCTCTAATCTTTACAGATCAAGTCATCAGACTTTGAGAGATTTCAGTTCTCTTTCACATGAGAGCTGCTGGTCTACTTCAAATAAATGGATTTTTAAAAATATTAGAATCTGAAATATTCTCAGGGTTCACTGTTGATTTTTGTCTGATATACACAAAGGGAAACAATTCCCCTTCTCTGAAGCCTCTTTCCAGGAGCCTTAATGATCAGCTGCCAAATTTAGGCTTGGCTACATCTCCCCTGTATCTATTATTCCTCCACGCTATTGATGTGAGGCCAAATCTCATCCCTTTTTAGAGTGCACAAGAGCCGGTGTCTTGATGAAAGGGGGAGTTGGTGAACGTAAATTGAAAAGAGCCCGGAGAACATACTGTAATGAATGGAAACACACAGCTTCATGGCTTAGGGTACTAAAATTACATTCACACAAAAGAAGCAATAGCCTTGGCCATATTATATGAGAAATAAGGGAGGAGGGGGATTTGTAGAGAAGGCAGTCAAGAGATCAGCTGCTTATGAGAATCACTGGGGGAATCTGTTTAGTTTTACTTTAAGTACTGCTGCCTGCACAAGAATATTCTCTTTTTCTAAGGTTTATTATGCATTATTTTTTAGTAATCTCTACATCCAGTGTGGGCTTCCAACCCATGACCCCGAGATCAAGAGTCACATGCTCTTCTGACTGAGCCAGCCGGGCGCCTCAAGAATATTCTTAACAGCACTATTCATAATAGCAGACAGCTGGAAACAACCCACCAGCAGTAGAATGGATAAATAAATAATAAATTGAGCTCCAGTCATAATGGGATACTACACAGCACTACGGTAAAATGGGTGAACTCCTGCTACATGCATTATGAATAAAACTCCCAAACATAATATTGAGGGGAAGAAGCCAGACACTAAAGAGAGTTTGTTTACGTAAACGTTCAAAAGCAGGCACCGTGAGTCCATGGTGTTAGAAGCCAAGATAGTGGATACCTTGGGTGGGAAGTGACTGGCTAGGGATTTTTTTTTAAATTTTATTTTTATTTATTTATTTTAAGATTTTATTTATTTATTTGAGAGAGAGAGACAGAGAGAGAGAGCATGAAAGGGGAGAAGGTCAGAGGGAGAAGCAGACTCCCCATGGAGCTGGAAGCCCAATGTGGGACTCGATCCTGGACTCTGGGATCATGACCTGAGCCGAAGCCAGTTGCTTAAACAACTGAGCCACCCAGGCGCCCTGGCTAGGGATTTAAAAAGAGCGTCTGGGTGCTGGTCGTTTTCTGTTTCTGTATGTTGGTGCTGGTTACCGGTGTATGTTCAGTTGGTGAAATTTCATTTAAGTTATAGACTTCTGATTTTTGTATTTTTCTTTAAATAAAATACATGTCAGTAAAAATGTTTTAAATTCAGATACTTAGGCCCTAACAAAGATCTACTGACTGTAGGTTACGGTTTTCCTGGGGGTATTCCAGTGCAAAGCAAAGGCTGAGAATCACTTGACGGGAGGATCTACGTCCAACGGTGGGCTGGAGGCAGCCCCCACCAGCTCATGAGAACTAGTTGTTAAATTTGCAGGATTTTTGCAAGCCCGTTAAAGCATAATGAACAGAGCTGTCAGGTTACCGTGTTGTACACCTCAAATTAATGGAACACTGGGTGTCACTGCATGTCAATAAACAAATAAACACATAAATAAAATAGGCTCAGTATTAAAAATTAAATTCCACAGTTTTGATTAAAGAAATTATACTAAAAACAAAGGTACTAAATGCTCGAAACTCACCATTTTCTAATTCTCTTACTACATTTTACTGTTACCTACATTTTGAGGTTATTTATGCTAATTTTATCTGTATGGTGGAAATGTTGGATAGCAGTGGGCTACTGGGCCATCTCTCCCCAACTCCACACCCAGTCACAACGGTGGCTTGAAAATGGCCTTGGTGGGAGTCTTTACACCACAGAAATTGGCAACCGCTGGAATTTAGGGCTTGTTTTGTTGTTCTGTTGCCTGTCTTAAGAAAATGATTAAAAAACGTTAACAACGCAAATTAAACTTAAAAGTGGATTACATGTGGAGCTGTTACATTGTGAATAGTACATTTAAGGAAATATCTTTACACCATTTAAAAGCTATTATCCAGTTCAGCAGAGAAGTTATTCATATCTTTGATAAATGAGTACAGTTCTGACATGTCTTTGTTGTTGCACTTCTAGCTTGCTTATTAACATAATGGAAAATATCAGCCAACATTTATATGGGAATTACACTCCTTCATCAATTGTACCACAGGTAGGTTATGGATAAAAGGGTTCAGCAAAAACCAACCAGCCTTCTGTAAAACCCAACTGGCTTTATGGAATTTACAATAAGGAGTATTGTCTATTTTTTTTATTATTTGCAAAGTGTATGCTACATACATTCTTTATGTCAGTAAAATTTATAATCGACTTATGTATGCACATAAATGCCTTCTTTTTTTCCGGGAGAGCTGGTTGATTTACTAGCACACTGCCGTATATGTACCTCCCTTCCATGTTTAAGATTCCACAACTGCCTATTATGATTTAAGAAACAAGCAAACAGAATAAGGTGGGAGTCTTACAGCCTGGAAGGCGTGAGTTTCAGCCTAAGCTACACTAACACCTAGACTTTAGACCTTTCCTGCTTAAAATGGTGTCTTTAGACCAGCTGTTTTGGCATCGCTGGGGAGCCTCAGGGAAACCCATCATCTCAGGTCCCATCCCAAAACTCCGGAATCAGAATCCGCTCCATATCAAGATGCCCAGGTGATCTGACTGCACAATAAGTCAGAGAAGTACTGCTTTACAAATAAACTCCTCGGGGGCACCTGGGTGGCTCAGTGGTTTAAGCCTCTGCCTTTGGCTCAGGTCATGATCTCGGGGTCCTGGGTCCGAGGCCCTGTCAGGCTGTCTGCTCAGCAGGGAGCCTGCTTCCTACTCTCTCTCTGCCTGCCTCTCTGCCTACTTGTGGTCTCTGTCAAATAAACAAATAAAATCTTAAAAAAAACAACAACATACACACAACAAACTCCTTGCTATGAAGTGAGATTTATACAACCAATTTGAGACTAGTCATCAGGTTAGGGGCAATCTAGCAGTTGGTAATCTTGGAGCAGCTAGCCATGGTTTAGCCACTTCTAAACCCCAAGAAAAGACATACATCTTGCAATTTACCTTTGGCAAACAATGAAAGGGAGACTGTGCCGCTAGGAAAATAAAGGTGATCCTGGGCCCCTCGGATTATTAATTTAAAAAGGGGGAGAAAGTTCAATAAGAAAAAAACCATCAGAGCAGATTTCCTCCATGTCCGCGATGAAGAGGACGTGCTGCCAAAGACTTGGTTCCAAAAACCCGAAGCAGGGCAGCGAGTGCCACATGACCCAGCGTGGCAGCTGGGGAGAGGAATGTGATGAAACACTTCCCAGAGATGTAATTTCGGCCTGGGTAGTTATCAGGCGCTGAGGGTGAAAGGGGAAATTGTAGTGCTTATGTTTTTCCTATCGATAGATTAGTCAGCAACACAGGACGAAAATAAAAGATAGGGCCAGAACACAGACAGCCCTTCATGCTCGAGTTAATTGAAATGATGGTAGGCAAGTCTCACGTATTTTGAAATTGAAAGCAAGAATGTTCTACCGGCAATAATATTCTCTGGAAGTATTTCTTAGTTACTTGGCTGAAAATACAGTAGTTGCTCTGGGATGCGAGGGTCTAAGTGGAAAACACGTTCAATGCTTCAACAGTGACTGGAAGGAAATGGGAGCCACAAATCTCCCAAGAAGAGCTTGGTATTACTTTGCAGCAGATACTGAAGCAATAAAAATCATTCAAGAACGCCATAGTAACCCTACAGTGCAAGGAAGACCAATGTAATTGTGAATGGGCCACTGGGACCCCAGGAGACCACTGGGCGCATTTTTACCCAAGAAAGGAGGTTACTATAACAACCCCTTGCAACGTCAGAATTCAAACAACTCAAGTTCATTTAGGGGAAAAATAATAACATTTTCCCTTGTAATACTCTAGGAAGGAGAAGAAGAGAGCTATCCCCTACTGAGCACCAACTATGTGCTTCCTGTGTATGATTTCATAGCATCTCTAGAATTCTCTAAGAGATGTGATACTATCCCCACTTTATAGATGAGAGAAATGAGGTCCAAAGACGTATTTCCCTGTAGCATAGTTAGTAAAAAGCCAGAAGTCCATAGACAAAATTGAAAAGCTCCATACTTGATTAAAACAGAGGGTTCCACAAAGACAAGGCGGAGGAGATGGGAGTGGGGCTGCTGTGCTTTGAGTCAGTGGGAAGCTAGCCCTACATTGGTGTTAGTGCAGAAAAGTGAGGTTTCTCTTAGGGCCCACTGTATCTTTCTTTACACTGCTAGAGTCCTCTTATCGCCCATTTCTGGGTGTGTCATAGGTTTCTGATGGATTTTTTTACTTGATAGCTGCAATTCTGGCTACATGGAAGGGTTTGGAAGACTTGGCACTTTTCAGGCCATGTTACGTACTAGAACTGAGTGCTGGGCTAGGACTTGGGAACCCAGGTTCACTTCCAGCTGCATCCATTCCTAACCAGGAGAGTGGGTAAGCTAGAGCTCTTCTCTGGGTGGCAGGCGTTTTCACTTACATGAGATCATCTTAAGTGTCTCTAAGGACTTTTCTGGATGCATGATTCCACCCCCCATGACTCAACTGCTTAAGATTTGACTTAGTCAAAATACATTAGAAATGACCTAGAGAGTTAACAAATTTGTCCAGACAAGTCTATGTGGCTCGAGTTAGATCAAAAGCAAAACAAACAAAACAAAACAACCCCTTAAGAATAATTATTTAACTCCTGTGTCTACTATCTGCAAAAATAACCTGGAATGAAATGGTTTAAAGTATTCCCCTCCCCTGCCCTCCAGGAGTTGATTTAAAGCAAACACTTGTTCAAGTTCTTAGGCAGATCTGGGTGCAAATCTAAGCTCTACCTTCTGTTAGCTCTTTGAATTTAACATATCTGAGTTCCTTTTTTTTTTTTTGCTTCTGTAAAATTGGAATTGATAATTTTAGTTGAAATGCAGTAAAATGTCTGGCATCTAGTAGGAGCATAATCATCTCTGGTTATTGTTAGTCCAGTGCTCGTTAGGGGTTTGGACTATGGTTGATTAACAATTCAAAGACACTTTCTTCACAGAGGAGTGGAGTCTGAGATGGTAACCTCATTAGCATGGGGAACTTGGCATTAACCTGTGTCTATGCAATAAATAAACACAGGTGCAGAGTGGAGAAATGAGATTGCTTTTTGTGTACCTACTGGCATCTCCTTCTTTCTTTGTAAAAGTTCCGAATTCACCCCTTAGTGGATGGAACCTTAATAGAGACATGCTAATGTACTTGATGGGACAGCTGGCGGGAGTATTTGGAGACAGAAGTGTCCGGGGACATCTGGAAGGAGTGGCTGTCATACCCACCATTCATGTCAGTTTCTTTACTTGCCTATTTCCCAATTTCTGCCCTATGTGCACAAGAAACACAGGATTTCAGGAAGAGGAGGCGGCAACTTTGTTTATAAATGAAAAAAATAATTTGGAGGCTGATCTATAACTAACCAGCACATACACATCCCATCCATTTGAGTAACTGCCTCTTGACCTTCCCAGCAAAGCTTCCCTCCCTCTCCCTCTCCCACCTCCTGCCCCTTCCTACACAACATAAGCCACTTTTCGTGACTTTAGTTTCCTTCCTTCTCCAAGTTTTGTTTTGGTGTTGTGCGGTTGGTAGGAAGCCTGAGTGGAGAAAAGAAGATGAACATAAAAACCAAATTCATATCTTTGAACCCTATTACATGAAGCAAGAGTGAGGCCTTCAAACAATGAGACCGAACTGCCTGTTTTCTAAGAGAATACCAATAGGAAAGATTTTTAAAAATTCCTCTGTTTTCTACAGGCAAATTTCCTGGGTGAAGAACAATAAGATTTCAAGTGTTTCCACCCATGTTTCAAGATAGGTCAAACGTTTGAACCAAAGCCTTCTGAATAAAGCAAACGAATGATTGCTATTTAGATTATTATTAGGGATAACATGCTAATTTGTAAGGTCTTGCTAACATATAACTCAGAATATAATTTTATTTTTTATTTATTTATTTTTACATTTTTTAAAAAGTACATTCTATGCCAAACACGGAGCTCGAACTCGGGTCCCCAAGGTCAAGAGTCACATGCTCTACAGACTGGCCCAGCCAGGTGCCCCTAATTTTACTTTTTAAATAACTACAGGTTTATAGTCGCTATACTGGTATTTTTATGACATAGCACTGCCACAGTTAACTAAGTATCAGTTGATGGTGAGGTCTTAACCTGCAATGCGATCTTCTCAGTTCCTATGATCTATTCTGTAATGATACACTGTAAAACCACATGTACAGAACCAAGTTTTTATAGGACAGTTTATAACAACCCTTTAAATGCTTAAAAGTATCTCTTAGCTAATTAAGCTTTTAGGGTTATTAGCTTGAGTTGGGGATATCAGTACATTTAAAAAAAAAAAGATAACACATTAAGGTTTTCTTTACTAATTTCATTTTTTTATTACTCCTTCATATAATACTCCCTGAGAAGGATCGACAACTGTTAGAATTAGTCTACAAAAAGTAGACAAGATGGGAAGAGAAGGCTGTCAATCCTGGTAAAAACTGAAAATGTCCTGCTTAATCTTTACTGGCCATTTTCAGGACTTTGGTTGGGATTTATCTATCATGCACCCAAATTTATCTACATGGCACATTTTAGACAAATGAAGGTTCCAAAGAGAATTGAGTGCTTTAAAGTATCACGCTAAATAGTAATGTTTTCTCAAAGATGCTGTGCAGATTCAAACAGCTCACAATTTCGTTACAAAGTTTTTGAAGCAGTAACACCTTTGAGTTTGAGATACTGTAATTTAGCAGTTCTAGATGACTGCATAATCTCTCCCTGTTGGGCTGAAATTCTACCTTCTGTCTTTTCCTAGACTCTCACTCATTTATCATTTATCCAGACAAAATGTGTGCTTAAAATTTTTTCCATGCAAATATGGAATTGCAAAGTAATCTCATAGAGTGGAAAACACTGAACTTCTCGTAAATGTACCACTGACCTCCCAATTTAGTCTTTTGGCATGTATGATCTGATTTATCCTCTAACTTTTTATACATGAATATTTACTATCTTGCCTTTTAAATCTATTTGTAAGATCCTTAAGACCAGACATCCCCTGATAAAAACTTTCTTAAATCTTAGTACTATGTCAGAAAGTACACAAGGATACTTATTATTATGCCATTTTATTTAAGAGAAGGTATTTATTTTTTTGCAACAGTTGGGCCATTTCATGGTATTATATTAGCTGTAATTACCAAGTTATCTTAGACAACTCACTTAACCTTTCTTGGCCCCAATTTCCCTACTAGAGAAGAATTTTTCAACTAGAAAGTCTAGGTTTTAGTGTAAGGCAGATTAAAAAAAAATACTATTTCTTCCATTTCCTAGAAGTAGGAATTGAATATATTATTTAACCTCTCTGAACTTCCAATTCTTCACCTGTCTTCTGCAGCTCAAGAGAGTAGTTTCTCCTCACAGGGTATTTGTTTTAGATGCAGAATGAGAACATAAATGTAAAGGATGCAACACATTATCCAAACTTCGGTTCATGCTAAAAAAAAAAAAAGAGCTATTATTATGCCAAGTTTCTTCTAGCTCTAGAGTGCTAAGATTAGGATAGAAGTAAAACCTTAATTATCAAACACCCAGATCCCCAGCATCCTCAGTGGTTCTTACATCCGTTTGATCCCCACCGCTCCAAAAAAGTCATAAAGTACAAACCGATTCTAAGGTCCATTTTAGTAAGATTTTACTCAAAGAGTAAAGAGGATAATTTTGTTAATCACTGAACCTGTGATGTTCATAACGGAGTCCATGAAAAAATCGTAAAGACAAATCATTTTGAGACAAATGACCGAGAAATCTGCTCTGAAATCCATGCTCAGAATTAGACACAAAATGTTATCCATCTACGGTCATGGGTTTGCACCGAGACACTGACCTGGCTTTCTGGAAGTGAAGAACTGAATACCCTGTTCACAGCTGGACTTACCTACATAAAAGAGAGAAAGACTTGTAAGTCCTACTGCTGGCCAGGAGTGCATGGGGAGCCACTACAATTTTCAACACACAGTTTTCCCCCCTCCATCCCCAAAGGGCAGAATCTGCTTTACTTGTGCTAAGTGCCAGTGCTGAAGTGGCATTTCTTTGGGTCAAACACATCCTGAAATAGCTAGGTTAACATTTTGTAGCATTTGTGAAAATATATTTCTGAACATTTGGGGATGATATAAAAAAAAGTACTTGGCCCAAACCCACAGATGAGAACAAGGAAAACCTTCCAGGCATTTTACCATAGAGAAGTCATAGAAATGGACATACTATTCCTCCAAAACAACATTTTGGGGCAATATCATCATAAGTAAGAGATGAAAGGATTCTACTTTTCCCTATTCAATATTTGTATATTTTATAAGTTGTGATATTGGGCCAATGGCATCAAGTTACCTGTGCTCCTATTTTCACTTCTGTGATCACACACAGCTCCAAGTACTTAAATTTACACTACCTTTAAAATTTGGGAAAATAACCAATGGGTAAGTTTAGAAGAATGCTGACCATGATTTTATTGCTTCCCAATGTTATTCAAAGTCTTCTACACTGAGAGGAACTGGTTAAATCCCTTTCCCACTAGTATGTCTAAATATGATCCAGGAGTCTCAGAGGCAACCTAATATAATAATTTACTGCCTACCCCACCTGCAGAGCAGTAGGCAGACATTATTTATACTGAAAAGAACTTGTGTTTATTTTCTAGCAACCAGAGACTCTTAGACATCTACAGAGTTATTGGAAAGGAAATGTAATTCCAAATTTCTAAAGAGTGTTTGTAAACAAACTTACGAATGTATGTTTAGAAAAGCCTAGAGCTTGCTGGAGGTCACACAAACAGAGCCTATTGGCTATTTATATCTGCTGATAGTGAGAGGACTTTATACAAAGATGAGAGCTACCAGTAACAATATTTTCTTCACTTTAGATAGGATACACAGTAGAGTGTAGAATATGCAGCACAGCCCTGGTTGAGGAGCGGGGAGCCCAAAACTGGAGAAATCTCAAGTTGAGCCTCTGGCTGGGGTCCAACAGAACTGTTGGGGGGTAGTTCAAAGTCAAGGCGACTCTTCAGGTCTTAACTTCCTAGAGTTTCCTAGGTCTGGGTGCCCGTTGTATATATATCAACCTTCATGCATTCGCCCCCAACCCCCCAGCAAATGTGTACAGTCAGCTCGAAAGGCACAGCTTGTGTGCTGACATGCAAAGCCAAGTCAAAACCCTGTGCTTGGCGCTCCCTTCTAACTTTCTGGCTTGTCCAAGTCTAAATATTGACATTGCTCCTCAGTTGAGATGTTTGATACTGCTGAGGATAGAAAAGGCGCAGCTAAAAGTAGGATCTAATGATATATTTTTACATAGTTGTGCCTTTCTTCCACTTCCTTTTTTTTTGAGAGGGGGTTGGCGTCCCTTGTCTGCAATATCTCCCCTCTCCACCCCCCTCCCTATTGTTCTTCCCGAAAACCGAGCACACAGAGACAAGGTAAGGTGTTTTGCAAGCCCCTCATGGCAGCTCCCACTGTTGTCACAGCAACTCACAACAGACTCCATAGACACGGGGTTGGGGGTAGGGAGCGCCAAACTGTGGGCTGACCGACCAGTCAACTCTCAAGGGGGTGCAAGCTCTAAAGGGACGAGCGATCCACCTTTTCGAGTCCTCCGGCTCCCCACCACTGTTCTTCGAAGGAAAAGAGCCCTCTTGCCGACGCGGCACCACCCCCTCCCTGGCGCAGCCAGCCCGCTAAGGGTGCCTGTTGTACATTTTCTCAGCTCCAAGAAGGGGTGCGGCTGTGCGGGCGCTCCTAGAAATCTCTTCTGCTTGCCTCTGATGCGAGGGTTCCCGGCCTCGCCGAGAGGCGAGGGCGGCTCCCACAGCAGCTCGGTCCCACAACTCTCTGTCGGGACGCTGCTGGCCGCGTGGCGCGGCCCGGCGCCCCCTCCTCCCCACGCCACCCGCTGGGGGCCCGGGCGGTGGGGGCTCCGCGGCGGCTGCTCGAAGAGTAAGTTTCATACCACAGCGCACTCACGACACAGAACCTACCCTGAAGCCGAGCGAGACGCGAGCTCCCTCCGCCTTCAAGGGTTGGGGGGAGCGGGGGGTCCCCGCCACTCAGCAGCAACCACGACTGCGCGCGGTCGCGGGTGTGCGGGACCCCTGCGCGCCGCGTGCAGCCCGCCGCCCAACTTTGCACAAAGGCAGCATGGCACTGCCTCGCCTGTCGGGCTCGCCCAGCGCCGCGGCCGCTCTTCCCCGTCCGGGGGAGAGGGGCTCGCCCTTTCCCACCCCAGCCCTCCCCTTCTCCTCTTGCCCCCACCCCGCTCCCAGGCGGGCCAGCCGGGCGGAACCGAGCGCCCGGCCCCGAGCTCCGCCGCCGTGGCGGCCGCCGCTCGCACTGTGACGTTAGCAGCCTTCGCGGCTATTTATATCCACACGATTGGATTTCATTCATGAAACCGGGGCCTGGTGTGTCTGTGCGCTGGGGCGCCGGTGGCAAAGGTGCCTCAGCTTTACGCAGACCAGGGGGGCCCGGGGCTGGGAGGCAGACTGCCCGGGACGAACATGCGCGGAGCACGGGAGACCCTGACCCTTCTCCCAGGCGGCCGGGGGGTCGGGTCAGGGCGATTGGGGCCCCCGTCCCTGTCCCCGGCACCCCACCCACACCCGTACAACTGCTGGCCCTTTGTCCCAGGCTCTGGAAAAGTAAGTTGGGCCACTAACCGGCTGGGCAGCATGGCTTTCTTCTCCCTAGGAGCTGACCGGCCGCGGACTCCGAGGGAGGACATTGGCTTTTGTTTCAAAAAAACGAGCCCAGCTGCTGACTAAGGACTGCGTTAGCCCAGCCTCCTCCTCTCCTGGGAAGCTGCACGTGCTGGCGGGCTCCCCCCTCTGGGTTACCTTCCTCTGTGACTTGGGGTCCCCGTAGGGGGCGTAAGCACGACGTGACTGTCCCCCCACCTGAGGAAGGAGGGGATTTACAACCTCCTGCAAATGGCTGAGTGAGGAAGTGAAATTGGCTTTGGGTGTTCATGGGTTGTCAGCATTCTTGAAAGCCTAGGACAGTCCATCCCTCCTGATGAACTTTTCTCCTCGCTCTTCAAGGCTGACTGACCTCTGCGGACAGGGCCAGGGGTCGTGTGTATGCATTCACAGAGCAAATACTGTGTGCCCACAGTATGTTAGATACCCTGTCCAGCTCTAAGAAAGTCACAATGCACACGACCAGCCTTGTCCTAGGCCCTCAAGGAGCTTTCAGTTAGTCTGCTAAAATTAGTGTGCCTTAAACCTCCTCACTCCCCGCCTATAAAAAAAGGCAACTGGGGGATAAAGGTATTGAGGTGTTTTGCTACCTTAAGGAATTCATTCATTTAATAAACCTGCTTGGAGGCGCTGTGTACCACGAGGATACAAAGAGGGCAGCAGTGTGTCCTTAGTCCCCAAGGAGTTCTCAGGTACTGTGTTCCTGAGATGTTGAAGGGCTCGGAAAAAGGGAGCCTTTTAAGGGTAGCCAGCTTTATTTAAGCCATCCCCGGTGAACTGTCTTTGGAAATGGAGTTATTGGTCCATAATCTTTGATGCCCAGAAGATAGGGTAGTGAAAAGTCAGGTATGGGGATCTGCTCTAAGAATTTCAAGACAGAGACATAAAAGGGTGCGATCATTTACTGGGCACAAAACAAACTTCCTTAGTCTATTTAAAAGTGACCCCACTTTGAAAGGCTTAATCAATACAGATTCTTTTCAGGAACACATTTCTTGGGAAAAGTTAATTAACCCTTTTATTCCTAGCAATCAGTCCTTTTTATTGCAAGCTATTTCTCTTCAAACTGCCCTGGGGGCTAAGAAATAGGGTAGAAACTCAAAAGAAGCAGAATGTATATGTATTGCAGTGCGCATATATGGCAGGCAATGGTCTAGGAGGTTTAAAACAATTTTCTCAATTAATACAACAACGGATGAGGTAGATGCTATTATCATCGTAACAATTTTATACGTGAGAAACTGAGGCATGCAGAAGTAAGGCTTTTTTGTTGTTGAGATTTTGACAGCTGCATTTGCACCTGTGTTAGCCTATGCCAAAGCCTTCTTTTATCACTAAACTGCTTTTTGACATCCTGCCTCTCTTCACTTTCTTTCATTTTCTCAGTTATGAATTAAGAGTTAAGTGCCATGCTTAAGTAGCAGGCAGGTGCTAGGACCAGAAAGATACCTATGCAAATACCCACAGTTAGCAGGCTACCATTTGCCATCCATTCCCAGGAGGCAGTGAGGCTCAGCTCGTCTAGAAGGTGCTTCTTCTATATGGCCCAAAGAACAAACCGTCACTATAGGACTACCCAGTTTGATGCCTCTGAGGGAAACTGATAGGAAGAACTTCCAGGAAAATAAATCGGTGTAAATAGTAATTCAGATAAGGCGGAGGAAAAGTCACAGTTCTAGGAAGTCCTTCCAAACAAAAAAATGTGATCTGAGGATGAGATTGCTTCAGTGGTGCTTTGTAGCCCCCAAAGTTTACACATAAAACCCCTGATTCTGGAAAAGTGGGAGAAAATGAGCAAAAAGCACAGACTATATTATGCCAACAGGAAAGGAGAGAAAAGGAACAATACAAAGAGTCCTGGGAGTCACTGCCATGAATGTATCCGTCTTCTTGCTATTACCATAAAATAATCTACATTTGCATACTAAAATTGTTGCATGCTAATAAAATCAATACTATTAGCTTTTAATAAATATTCAAAATTGGCATTTAAGCTTAATTAAACCAATACTGTGTATTTAAACACTTTTGGGACTGCATTGCGGAAAAGCAGTGTAGAAATTTTTGACTGACTTTTATAGTAAATACCAAAGTCATAGAATTAAAAAAAAATTCCCACAAGACACAGAACTGTTCCATTATCACAAATGAACTTCCACATACTATCCTCTTTGTATGTGCATCCCCCCAACATTAATCTGTTCTCCATCTCCAGACTTTTGCCATTTTGAGACTGTTAATTAGTGGGGAACATATAGTTATTGTTGTTGTTTTTTAACTAAGCATAATGCCCTTGAAGTTCACCCAGGGAGTTGCTTGTATCACTAGCTTGTTCCTTTTTATTACTGAGCAAATTTCTATTATATGGATGTACCAGAGTTTTTCATCTGTTTGCCTCTTGAAGGATGTTTCCAGTATTTTGCTATTACCAATAACATTTCTGTAAAGGTTCGTGCATAGTTTGTATGAACATAAGTTTTTATGTCTTTGGGATGAATGCCAAAGAATACAATTGTTGGGTCACATGCTAAGAAACCATCAAGCTATGTTCCAGAGTACCATAAACATTCCCACCACTAATGTACAAGAGGTCTAGTTTCTGCACATTCTCACCAGCATTCACTATATTTTTAATTCACTTGTTCAGTAATTTTGTAGGGACAGCTCATTTGTTTTAATTTTCATTTCCCTAATGGCTAACGATTTTGAACATCTTTTCACGTTCATTGTTGCTACCCATATCTCTTTTTGCTACAATATCTGTTCATGTCTTTGGCCTATTTTGTAATTGGATTTTTTTTTTTTTAACTATTGAGTTTTTTTCAAAAATATATTCTAGGATCATAGAATTCTCAAATTGCAAGTTAAATAAGACCTCAAGATCATTCTATTTTCAATTCAACCACTTGTTCAACATTTCTGTTACCATCAGTTTTATAGAGAATAGTCTCAGATACTTACATAAAGTATTTCCAAGGACTTACATAAGCCTTCTATAGAGAGAGCCTTCTCAAGATTATTTTATACACCTGCATTTTAGCGGTGGGTAACAGACTTCCACAGAACTGCCAGCACGTGGCTGCAGCCCAAGGTGCCAGGCCCCAACTTCGCGCAGGTGCAGACGCTCCTCAGCGCCTGCGCCTGCGCTCCTGCT
>NW_019154096.1:15964015-16131601 GCF_002288905.1 Enhydra lutris kenyoni
TCCCCCCTCCTCCTCCTCCTCCTCCATCTCCACCTCCTCCTCCAGGCGCCTAGGCCTGGCGAGGCACCTGCGTTGGGCCACAGGCACAGGAGAGGAGGAGCTCCTTGCGGAGTCCGTCTCTTCCTCCTGGGATGTAGGATTTGGTGTTGTCATTGGCTGTTTAGAGGGGAGTATCATTGGTGGCGAGTTCCCAGTGTTAGAGAAATTTCACAGGCCAGTACCACCAAGGCTTGAGCACGTGGGAGAGAATCCGCTCATCCCTGTGCCTGGTTTTAAGTACAGATGCGTTTGGTAGAAAGATGTTAAAAAACGGCTGTTGGTGCAGATTCCTGGAGTCACCACGACGGCTTTTGTGACAGCCAACAACCATGGCACTGTCAAGATGCAGTGGCTGTGGCACAGTCGATCTGCTGGCCCACATTTGTGGGGTTTTCTGACTCTTAAAGAAACGCTTCTGGACTCCAGAGCAGAAGAAGGGCTCTGGGCCCTGGACTCAAGCAGCGGTTTCATGGCGGTTTGCTTGGGCAAATCGTCTTGCGTGCCAGCTCTAGCTCCCACCACCGGGCTACCGGGTCTGCAGGAAAGGCTGTGCGTGGCTCTGGCGAATGGGGACAGCCAGGTAAGACTGACTCTATTCTAGGGCTCTTCATTCACGGTAAGCACTGAAGGCCCACGAAGGAAATGACCTGACCCTCCTGGGACCTCTGCGTCTCCTGAGACCTTTCCTTGTATACAGGAATTCTAGCGCTTCTGCCACGGTAGCTGTTTCTCTGAGATGTCCGACTACTCTGGGGCCAGATGTTGCGCAGCATTCCATATGGTCGGGAGGGGCCCTTCCCCAGCTTTCGTATAGTTCATACATCACCAGCCTGGAAACACCTGCCATCACAAAAGCTTTCTGTCCCGAATACTCCAGACAGACTTTGTGAATCTGTATGTGTTTATAGTGTTTTTCATCTGGGTGAGACCCAGAAAACCCTTAAGTCCAAGTGGCTAAGCTGTGCTGGTTTTTGACTGCTTGGGTATTTACCTGGGGTGTTTCTCAAACTCTGGAGATCTCTGAAGCTTCTATTTTCTGTTCACTGTTTTGGGGAAATCTAAGCTAGTCTTGGCTGTGGGAATCAACTGGAAGAGATAACCCTTTACCCGAAAACTCCCAAGTGGAAATGAACTCCTAGCCTTGGATTTGTAGTCCAGTTATCACTGTCAGTCCTGATTTAGTCTCTGTGACAAACTTTTTCTGAAGCACCATTTAAGTATAGATAGATCCAGAAGGTATCTATGGTAGCTGGGTCCATCTACCTACCATCTGTAGGTAGATGGATGGACAGATGAATGTATGAATACTCCAGATAATCTAGTGGCTCTAATTTTGGAATTTTTGTGATTACCCTTTTAGAGATAGAAGAATTAAATACTATTTTTCTATGAAGGCAAAAAGGTTTTTCATATTGGAGTTCCTATCTTACCAGGCACTAATGGATCTAGGTCCTGTGATGGAAACCTACACAAAAGTATTCTTAGAGTATGGTAAATGTGTTTGTGCAGGTTTACATAAAAATCTGTATGGGGATGCCTGGGTGGCTGATTGGGTTAAGCATCCAGCTCTTGATTTTGGCTCAGATCATGACCTCAGGGTTCTGAGATTGAGCTTTGAGTAGGGCTTCATGCTCAGCGGGGAGTGATCGTCTCTCCTTCTGCCTTTCCCTATGCCCCTCTGCTTGCTCGTGGATGCTCTATCTAAAACAGATAAATAAATCTTAAAAAAAAAATCCTTTCTGTGTAGATCCATTCATTAGGTTTTCTGTTGGGTTGGGGTGAGTTTGATAAAAATGTGATTTTGCAAGCTCCACAAATCTGCATTCTCTTCCTGTCAAAATTTCTCTCACTAAGATGGTGTTCCACTGGTCTAGCTCAGCATGTGTAAGAGGAGGTAGTATACAGATTTTATGGTTTTCTACGTCTTTGTTTAGTATGGTTTTCCTAATTGGAAGACATATGTCATACCTTTTAAAAATTTTTTTATTTCTTAAAGATTTTATTTATTTATTTATGTGGCAGAGAGAGACACGGTGAGAGAGGGAACACAAACAGGGGGAGTGGCAGAGGGAGAAGCAGGCTTCCTGCTAAGCAGGGAGCCGGATGTGGGGCTTGATCCCAGGACCCTGGGACCATGAGCTGAAGGCAGACGCTTAATGACCAAGCTACCCAGGCATCCGTATGTTATACTTTTAGAAGAAGAAAAACACAACTAATGTGCAATGTTTATCTTTGATTTTTTAAAGTAAAATATGATTTTAAAAGTAAAAGTGTGATTCTTATATAAAAATATGAAAACATATATCATACCTCTAGAAAGAAGAAAAACACAACTGTCTAATTATGATGTGTATCTTTGATTTTTTTTAAAGTAAAAATATGATAAAAATCTGCATGTGAAAGGGACATTTGTTTCAGGAATAAGCTATATTCATAATATTAAAAAGGTGTTAATGCTAGATTTCAACTTTACTTAATTAAAAACAAATGACAAGATTTATGTATCACAGCATATTTAAGGCTATCTTGCCTGACCAACTGTTTCATACAAAAAAATACAAACTGTGTTCCTTTTCATGAAACAAGTGAAAAAAAAAAACCACAAAAAACAAAACAAAAAAAAAATCCAAACACACATTAAAGGTAGTAGAAACAGGATGAAAATAAAATTATATTTTGACTATCCCACTAACAAGCCATGTAATTCTGTGCTAGACCCTTAATCCATTGCACCTCAAAGTTCCCTATGTAAAATGAGGCTAAGAATCATAACTTTCTAAAAGGTTGTTAAGAGGACTAAGTGAAAAAATGTTTGTGGAAAATGTGAAGTATGAAACCCTACACACACTGGGAAATGTGAAAATGGACTCATTATGAGGCCGTTTAAAAACAGTGTGCCCCACAGGGTACCCCTTGATTTGCGAGTACCAAAGATCAATCACAGAGGAACTATATCATTCACAGAACTCATCTTTCAAGTGCTGACTCTAAGTATTACACATAATAGTCTCCACCAAAATCTCTTTAAGTAGGAAGTTTAATATTTGAGATTTGACGTTTTTGCTTTGCCAGTGACTTGCAACTGCTGCATTTTCTCCCTCATAGAAGTGAGCTAAACTACATGGAGAAACTAGAAAAATAAATAGACTACACCACACACACACACACACACACACACACACACACGCACACAGCCCATTTCATAAGAATAATTCGCCTATGCGTAGATCACATTTTTCTGCTTACCCAGCATTTCTAATATACATATCACTTAATCTTCATGACAAGCTTGAGAATTATTATCTCAAGTATGGGAGACGGGGAAATGAAGTTTCCTAGAGGGTGACTTGCTGTCTGTGAGTAGAGGGGGAATGAGAATTCTTCCAAACCCAGAATTCTAACCCTGATCATCAGACCGTGTGAAAGTAACTATTCTAAGGTAATTCAGTGCACAGTAGACTAACTTATGCATAGATACCGCTTTAGAAGGAATACTATTTTTTTTTTTTTTAGAAACACCAGTAACCTGGAAGCCAACTCACCAGTCAGCCCCTAGGAAGAAAGCTGAAGCATGGAGACTTTTCCTTAGTTGGCATTAGTCGCCTTTTCATAATGGTTCCTTATCTGAAAGCACCGAGGAGCTGATTCCTGTCCCTGGAGATGAGAACATCTGTCTTCGTGCACACAACTGAGACTCTCCTGAGTTCTGTAAATATTTATGTTTACCGTCATATTTCACATGACCTCTAATTTACCACTTGGTAAACTCCCCTTTATGGACAAGTAGTTAACTGCGTCACATGTGAGTGATATAAGCAGATAAACAGGTTAAGATCAATATTGAAGGAGCACAATCCCTTAGCTTGTAAACATAAGCTGTGGACTCCTGGGGTCCACAAAATCTGGGGTCAGGCACAAAATCTTACTTCCCATCCTTGTGTCTGTCTTAGGAAAAAACTGGGGTGGTGCTAACGGGCATGGTAGGGTCATTGTGTTTCCATACCCACAGAGCTTGAACAGCAGCGTGGGCAAGAAAGCCCACAGTTGAGTGGCTTTTAATAATGGTGAATGATAAAACTGGTATAAGACATTGTAGTTCTAACTTCTAATTACTCACATATACAGGCCACCTATGTTGCTTGTGAAAAAGCTGCCATTTTAAGGGAGAATTACCCTTCATGATTTCATTTGTTCCACTGTCATCACTGCTGACATCACATTGGTCATCCATGAAAAGGCACTCTGAGATCACAAAAACGGTTTGCAGAGATTAAAGTGTAATAAACAGGGAAGGTACTAGTGGGCATAAACAATGGTAATAAACACCAAGATTGCCACCGGACATTTTAATCCATAATTATGTTAGTCAGTATTGAGTAAGCAATACACTATGTGTGGGGGTGTGGTGCTAAATGCTTTCACACTCACAGTAACTCCTTTCAACGACTCCATGAAGGAAGGACCACTATCATCCCCATTTTATAGAAAAGGAAATGGAGGACTAGAAAGGTCAGGTCACTCGCCACAGGTCAAACTCCTATTTAAGTATTATTCATTTTAAAATAGGAACTCCTGATAGAGAAAGATTCCACTTTGATGTAATTAGGACTTCACACTTAGGATGCCTTATTCATTCAAAGTAATGCTGATTACAGTGTAGGACATTGCATTGTATAATTGGAACACTGATGGGCTACAGCTTCTCTTAAACTCTGATGTCAGACTCACAGAAAGTACCTCAATACTTTGTATTTTAGAAACCCCAGGTAGGTTAAAGGTTGAGAAGAGTTGAAGAGAGTTCATCTTTATGAGGTGATAACTTCGGGATTCTCGGGGTCCTTGACAAGATGGCCAGCACCTGGGGGTCAGGTGTCTGCGAGAGACCTGGCCTCACTGCCACCATGGCACAGAAAGCACATAATTTATGGAAAAATATACAATGCGATCTCTAGCTCATTTCTTGATATTTCTTGAAATTAAATTATTGCTCTACTTCGTAAAGGAACAAGTGCCATGCTATAATGGTTTCACCTTGTGCTGGCAATGTCAGGTTGATGAGATAAGAGGGGAAGGTTATGCAGAAAAATCCCAGCCCTTTTTAACAGATGATGTGATTATGAAGTCTGATATAAATATATGGGTAATACAGATAAGGCAGGGGCTTAGGCTCCTAGTAAGCATATTATTCTTAATTACCAAGTGAAGAGTATTGCTTGATGTTTGAATATCCACTCTATCTAGTGGGGGAAAAAGCTCTATACATAAGCATTCATTAGTTTGAAAGTGATTCTTCTTTCTTCCGAATTGTTGGCCAATCTGGAATTCCTATTGAAAACCCTGTGTACTTCATTCCTTTCTAAGTTACACGGCACCTGAAGGGCAGTGATATTTGTGTGGGGTCCAATCCAAACAACATCTCTTTTTATTTATATTTTTAAAATTTTATTTATTTATTTGAAGCCTGAGAGAGAAAGAGAGCGAGAGAGCGAGCACACGAACAGGGGGAGGGGCAGAGGGAGAAGCAGGATCCCCACTGAGCAAGGGTGCTGGACATGGGGCTCCATCCCAGTACCCCAAGATTATGACCTGAGCCGAAGGCAGATGCTTAACTGACTGAGTCACCCAGGTGCCCTCAACACCTCTTTTTAATAATAAAGATGATATATCTTCTATTGGGATACAGGTAGTTCTGTTTCCTATAAAACAAAACCTCTTGCTCTTATAAACACTACTGCTTGTACTGTGAGGTTATTGCTGGCCTTGATGTTTTTTCTCAATAACACATTTGAGGTGGCTAATGGATGAAAACAGGCATATGTATCCTGCACAATAGTTTATAAATAGAAACAGGCACACAAAAGACACTCTGGTATTCTTTGTAAATTTGCACTATTGCATACTACACAGTAATGGGGGACTGAGACATCGGGAGATATCGAAGTGTCTTCTGGATGATAAAGGAAACATTAACTTCTATCAAGTATAATTGAAGCTTTAAATTTATTTTAATGTATTCCATTATATTATGATTTTATTAAACTTCATTATTAAAATGTAGCTGACTTAATTAGGTAAACTGAGCTAACTGTAATTTAGAACACTTGATTAACCAGTTCATCACCCTTTTTTAGCACTATCGAATACAGTGAGCAACGGTAAAGGTGGACTCATTGTGAGTCCAGTCCACTGGCTTGCGAGTTAGGTATGAGAACTCCAGACTACAGTTCATCAACTCCTTGTGGGAGAATTTCCTTGGGCAAGTCAAGTCACTTCAGTCAGGGCTCAGTTTCCTCATCTCCATAAAATCAAAGTGCTCACACTGGAGTGAAAGAGTTTATTTCAGTCTTGAGTTCCAAAGTGATTCCACTATTCATGTTGAACTTATGATGAAAGGAGCAATGATACAGTTGTCTCAAAGAGTGCTTCACACTTTTTGTAGTATGAAAGATTCAAGAAACATATTCAGCAAGTGTCAAATGAGTTCCTTGCATGTACTTACTACTAAGTTGAACTGAGTTTCTTTAATGACTGATAGCCCTCATTTGGCTTGGAGTTAGGGATACCAGATAAAACACAGGACACCCTATTACATTCTAGTGTCCTAGGCAATGTATGGGACAGTCTTGTATTAAAAAATTAGTCACTGTCTGAGATTCAAATGTAACTGGGTATCCTGTTTTTATTTTATTTTAGTTGATTAATTAATTTGCTAAATCTGGCAATGTAATGGGTTGGAAAGGATGAGGAACAGGGAGAAAAATTAGATGGAAAGAAAGCAGACAAAAGCATTTTTGGAATTATTGAATGATGAATTTAATAGTAAACAGGAGATGAATTAATCAAGTAGCATATCCCAAACTATCATATTGGATGAACCCTGAGTGAAACTGTGTAAATAGGAGGGAATAGTCCTTTATTTACTTATAAAGGGTCAAGTTTGGGAAATACTTTGTATTTTATTCTCTTCTTAAAGTTATAGTTCTTATTGTGAGACTTCTCAGGATGTTTATATGTGACAGTGAATTATGCGTTGATAGGAGGGAAGAAGGCAGTGTTGAGCTATCCAAACTTGTTTGACGAGGGAACTCTTCTTTTGATATTAGAATACCTATCAGTTATCCACATGTTCCAGTGAATACACATTGTAAGCATCAAAGTAAGTAATAGAAAACAGTGGCACCTGGGTGGCTCAGTGGATTAAAGCCTCTGCCTTCGGCTCAGGTCATGATCTCAGGGTCCTGGGATAGAGCCCCACATTGGGCTCTCTGCTCAGCAGGGAGCATGCTTCCTCCTCTCTCTGCCTGCCCCTCTGCCTACTTGTGATCTCTGTATGTCAAATAAATAAATAAAACTCTTAAAAAAAAGAAAAAAAGAAAAGAGTGGGTCGGGCCATTCATTCCAACGAACTTAACATGGAGGCTTCCTTCTGATTAGGCAGACATGTGGGTCATTGTGGTCAATTATTTAAGGAGTAGCTATCCTGGGTTACCCCAAACTACAGATAATTGCCAGCTACCATTACATAGCACATTACATGCCACATTACATAGCATTACATAGCACAAATACATTCCTTAAATTGCCAGCAGTGCTGATTATAAAACACTGTATTTAGGGTAGCATAGAAGCAGTGACCCTGTATTAGCATTCTCTAAGTCTGAATTTGTTGTCTATAACTTGTGGTCACTGACAGATACTCAGAAGGGCCCAGTTTTTTGATTGCAAAGGAGATAGGAACCCATACATGTGCCAAGTTTGTTTGATGTTTGCAAAGAACGTTGTTATTTTTTTTTTTTTAAGATTTATTTATTTATTTATTTGACAGACAGAGAGGGGGAAGCAGGCTCCCCGCCAAGCAGAGAGCCCAA
Organism: Enhydra lutris kenyoni; assembly: GCF_002288905.1. Lineage (NCBI taxonomy): Eukaryota > Metazoa > Chordata > Mammalia > Carnivora > Mustelidae > Enhydra > Enhydra lutris. The sequence continues at coordinate 15,971,923 of NW_019154096.1, forward strand.
TGTGGGGCTTGATCCCAGGACCCTGAGATCATGACCTGAGCCAAAGGCAGAGGCTTAACCCTTTGAGCCACCCAGGTGCCCAAGAATGTTGTTATTTTAAACATGAAGTCCATGCTATCAGGGTTGATGAGGTATTTTTCATTTACACATGGTATTAAATTAATAATATTCATAATAAGCCATTCATTTTCTCAGTGGACACATTGAACTACTTTCATGTGGGATTCTACAGAAGTTTTCTAGTTGGGATTCAGTTCTCTTCTGAGTGATTCAGCTGTTCTCAAACAATTTGGTGCTGTGGTGTAACACCACTAAATCTTAGGAGTCAGCTCAAATTCTGGCCTCCTCCCATCTTCAAAGCCAACCTGAATCAAATGCTATTTGATACAGAGAATGCTAAAATGGAGGTCCAAGTGACTATGTTAAGTAGGAGGGGGGGGGGAGATGGAACAAAGTTTTTGGATAATCATAAATTTTGTAATCCTGTTCTGAGAAACTGAAAGAGTACTTCTAATAATTTGTGCAGTGGTAATAACATGCCAGTCTTTACTGAATGCTCACTCATGGCTACACACTGTCCAGTGCTTTGCATGCTTCATCTCGTGTTACCCTCATGGCAGCCCTGAGAGGTACTATTACCCTCTCGTATAGGGGGAAAGCTGAGGTACAGAGAGGTTCAGTCAGTTGTGCAAGATCACATCCCTAGCAAGAGGAGTTCAGGGATTAGCATTCCAAGTAAAAAATTCAATCCCAAATTCATAACTGTGGTCCAGTACTGCTGCCAAGTGGAAGGACTTACTGTGAGCAGACACCACTTGGGAGTGTATTTTCGGTGCTTTCCCAGACCAGACACAGATTGCACTGTTAATCAGATTAAAAAGTCAGTAATTGGATGCTCAGAACATGTGGTCAAAAGACTCAGTACAGGGAACAAAAAGGCTAATGCCAAATTAAAGAAGGTGGAAAAGTCAAGCACCTCTGAGGAAGAAATCATAGGGAACTTGCCTGGATTCCATTTTTCTATGCATAAAGGTGAAGCCTGAAAACATTTAGTTTTAAGCCCTGTGTATTATAAGGAGTGCTAATGCAATCCTAAGTTTTCTAAAAAATGTCAAACTCTCATTTAAGAACCAAAATTTCTGAGTTTGGCCATTTTGCAAAAGAAACTCAACAGGTTTTGGTTTTAAAGAGTTTGGGACTTTGATATTACACAGGTCAGAGGAGCTCCATTATTTTTATTTGATGAGTAAGCATAACTGGATCTTTAAGGCAAAACTTGGAATTAAACTATTATCTACATCAAAAACTAATGATGTACTGTGTGGTGACTAACATAATAATAAAATAAAGTAAAAAATAAAATACTGTCTAGATACAAATTTCTAAGATATTTTTATTTTAGATAAACCTCACAAAATATCAGCCATCGACCATATCATCAGAGCACAGAGTAGGAGTGCCTACTGCGATGGCAACACAGAGAAGGGACCAAATCCTTCTGCTTGTGGGTGGGGAGGGCATCAGAATCTTCCAAGAACAGGCACCTGGGTGGCTCTGTCAGTTAAGCCTCTGCTTTCAGCTCGGGTCATGATCCTGGGGTCCCAGGATCGAGTCCCGCATTGGGCTCCTTGCTCAGTGGGGCCTGCTTCTTTCTCTGCCTCTGGTGCTCCCCCAACTTGTGTTCTCTCTCTGACAAATAAGTAAATAAAATCTTAAAAAAAACCCTAATGGTTAAAAAAAAAGAGTCTTCCAATAAATGTCCTAGGAGGAACATCATTTATGTTAAGCCTTGAAGGATGAAAAGAATTCTTACAGGTGGAGAAAGAGGTACACAGGAGAGTCATTCTGTGCAGAAGGAAGAGAATTAGCAAAATTCTGACAATTTGAAAGAGTATAATAGTTTTAAGTAACTAAAAGGAGTCTGTGTGGCCATGGGGCAAGGTGATGTAACAAAAGATTACCTAGCTATCCAAGCAAACAGAAGTCTTGGATATGATTCTAATGAGTTTTGCTTAAGGGCACAGTGAAGCCGTAGGAATGATTTTTTTAAAGTAGCACTTAAATGAGATGTAATTTACGTACAGTACAATGTCTACAACTTGGGTTCAATTACTTTTTTTAAAAAAAGATTTATTTGAGAAAGAGAGTGTTGGAGGAGTGGCGGAAGGAGAGGGAGAGTGAGAGAATCTCAAGCAGACTCCCCACTGAGTATGGAGCCCAACACAGGGCTTGATCTCATAACCCTGAGATCATGACTTGAGCCACAATCAATGAAGAGTTTGCTGCTCAGCCAACTGAACCACTGGCACCCCTACTTTTATTATATGTAAATGCCCACATGACCACCACCTGGATCAAGATGAAGCCAGCATTAATACTCATGACAAAACCTGACCAGGACATCATGAGCACAGACCCACAAATCCTGAACAAACTATTAGGAAATAAAAAATATCAGCAAATCTAGCAACTTAACAAAGGACAATACATCAAGACCAAGTGGACAGGAATGCAAGGTTGGTTTAACATTCAAAACCCAATAAAACAAATCACCATATTAGTAGAATAGAAAATGATATGATCATCTCAATAGATACAGATAAAGTAATTGATAAAATTTGACACCGATTCATGATAAAACCTTTTATCTGAGTATTTAAAGCAAGGGAAAGGCATGGCCAGACCTGTGTTGTTTGGAGTTAATGACTTTTCATGAAGCACTCACAGCCACAGTACTTGGCCTTAGAATGGGGAGCTACAGGATGACATTCTCTAAGAGAAGTTTCCAGAGATATTGGAGAAAGCAAAATCCACAGACATCCACCATTACCACTTGAGGCACTGTGCCAAATGCTGACTGCCAAGTGAGCAATAGATTTACTCCAGACCTCTTTAAGAGCTATGCAGACAAGCATAGGACTCAGACAGGGTCCATTAAAAATGTGATTGCTCCACACATCACAGGCAGCAGCGCTAATGGATACTGCTTACATGTCTCTGAGCTTCACTGCTGTATGCCGTAACAGAAATAAGGCAGAATAAAAAGCCGAAGAGCCCAGGCCTGTAGTGGCCCATGGCAATAAACATAACCGGGGCAAACCTGAGTCTTAAGTTTTGTCTGCCATTAACCGGCTATGTGCCCTGCAGAAAGACAGGTTCCTCCCCTGGGTCTTTTTCTGTACCTGTGAAATACATGGGTTAGCCTAGGTGGGCCACAGAATAAGTCAGATCTAGGTTTCAATCCTGGCTCTAGCCTTTACCATCTGTGGGACCTGTGCCTCAGTTTCTATATCTGTGTGAAGAAACCTCCAAGTGTTTCTCTGCAGATTCAATACACTCGTGTAAATGGAGCTCTTAACACACGCTGAACATACTGAGCTCTCAATAAAAGTAGATGTTATTAATGTTTTTAAGAATTAGCTGTTAGCCTTTAAAATGCCATAATGATAAACAGTACACTGGAAATACTAATTTGTTCTGACATGGAGATTGGTAGGTGTTGCAGAAAGCTTTGAAATTCTGCGTAGCCTGCCTGTCACCGCAGGTGGTACAGTGAGAAGTTTGATAATTTTAGCAGGAAGGAAAACAGAAGGGTAGATACTCTTTCATGATTTAATCTTGGTAATGTACCAATGATTTCATTACCATGTGCAGAAAACTATGATGGCATTTCTTATACTCTGATAAGTACTAAGTGAAAAATCTAATTAAATGATGCATCCATAGCATTTCCATAGAAAGTAATTAATGTGACAACCAGAACCCCCTATTGATTATGGTGGTGAATTAAATCAAATAGTATGATTATCTAAGTAATCCAACAGGGTCTGACGTCCCTAGACAGACATGTGGTTTTGCCAGTTGTAAGTAAGCTGCTCACAGGAACAGAGTACCCCCTTAGAGAACTAGAAATTTACTATCTGCATTTGCAGCTTCACAAACTGTATCAAATAAATGACAGCTTTTCCTGAAAGTCATTTTCATAGGACCCATCTGAGAGTTTGAAGGACTTGCTTGGACCATACTTCAAACTGAAAATATTCACGAGAGAGATTTAAATGATATTATTTTGGATCATGGCCCTATCATACACTGGATTCTTTCTTTTTTATGGGCAGTCATAGCCCAGGTCATGAAGACTTTGTGATGATACAGCTGGATGGCATTTTCTGAGGTCTTCTGGGTAGTACTGGGGGCTCGGCCACTTCCACGGGCCCATCTCCTGGGTGCTAATGGCTCTTACTCTATCGCTTATCACTTCCAATGCCCATGAACTTGCCATTTCAGGAAGAAACCCTACATCATGTCCACAGGGCTGACAGTGGGACTGTGGAGTTTTTTTCAAACTTTTTTTCTGTAGCCCTTCCTCATTTTTCTATTGACTTGGGGTTGGTTTTGTGGGTAGGGGAGTCAATAAGTCTGTCCTGTTCTCAGAGTGAAGTGTGCTTTACTCAGGCCTTCTTTTTCTTAGAACCCTCAGTCAAGCAAAGAATGGGGAGGGGCGGCAGCCATTCTTTTTTTTTAGAAAAAAAAATTTTTTTAAGGTTTTATTTGTGCATTTAAGAGACAGGAAGAGTACAAGCAGGGAGAGCAGCAGGCAGAGTGGGAGGGAGAAGGAAGCTCTCTGCTGAGCCAGGAGCCAGATGTGGGACTCCATCCCAGAACCCAAGGATCACGACCTGAGCCGAAGGCAGCCCTTAACAAACAGAGCCACCCAGGCATACCCAGCAGCCATTCTTTTTTTTTTTTTTTTTTTTTTAAAGATTTTATTTATTTATTTGTCAGAGAGAGAGCGAGCACAGGCAGACAGAATGGCAGGCAGAGGCAGAGGGAGAAGCAGGCTCCCTGACGAGCAAGGAGCCCGATGTGGGACTCGATCCCAGGACACTGGGATCATGACCTGAGCCGAAGGCAGCTGCCTAACCAACTGAGCCACCCAGGCGTCCCTGCCCAGCAGCCATTCTTAAAGGGCCCTGGGCTTCCTGGATTATTTTGGTTATCCTCTGTTGATGCTCAAGGGGCACTGGGCCATGGCCAGTTTGAGGCAGATGGCAAGGCTTGTATTCAGCAAAAATATGCAGCAGTGAGGAAAAAGTTAGCATGGAACTGCCTGACAGGGTGTTTGTTTGTTTGTTTGTTTTTAAGATTTTATTTGACAGAGATCACAAGTAGGCAGAGAGGCAGGCAGAGAGAGAGGAGGAAGCAGGCTCCCTGCTGAGCAGAGAGCCTGATGTGGACCTTGATCCCAGGACCCTGAGATCATGACCTGAGCTGAAGGCAGAGGCTTAACCCACTGAGCCTCCCAGGCACCCCTGCCTGATAGGGTTTTAAAGTAGAACAGTTAGGGGAGTGAAAAGCCCAGATTAGAACAGTAAGGACGCTGGAAAGAAAAGTGCTCTTCTGGCTGCAGCGTGGCTGTGGAGCTGGACACACCTGGATCAGAACCCTGACCCCACTGCTGACCAGCAGTGAGATTCTGGGTGCATTGTTTCGCCTCGGTGAGGCTCTGCTTCCTCCTCCTTAAAAAGGAGAACTGTGCATTACCTGCATATAGTAACAGCACCCCTGTGTGTATGTTATATGGACATATAAGCAGGCTGCCTTGTAAAAAAACGAATGCAACCCTGTGGTGTAAATGCAGCCTCGCTGGAATGTCCCGGAGACCTAGACTCCAAGTGAGGAGACCTTGCCTGAGAAAGGGCTCAGCTGTTTTCTAGCTATGTGATCTTGGGAAACTCCCCCCAGCTCTTAATTCTTAGAAATGTCTGGAATGGATTTAACTACCCCTACCTAAGGATCAGCATGAGTTCAAATGCATTGCTCTCTGTGCAAGTGCTTTTACAAGCTGTAGATTCTAAGCAACATAGGTTATTCTAGGAAAGTGTTATTGTGGTGCCATTCAATGTAGTGATCATTTATAATTTTTTAAAGGAACTGGCCATTTTTCCACCCTAAAGATCCAAGGGCAGGACTACTGTGAATGCAGTTAGTGGTCTAATTCTCGTTGGAACCAACATGAAAATCATCTGGTTACCTCAGGCATCCAATATAACTCTTTTTTTTTTTAAAAAGATTTTATTTATTTATTTGACAGAGAGAGAGAGAGAGATCGCAAGTAGGCAGAGAGGCAGGCAGAGAGAGGTGGGGGTCGGGGAAGCAGGCTCCCTGCTGAGCAGAGAGCCCGATGTGGGGCCCAATCCCAGGACCCCGAGATCATGACCTGAGCCGAAGGCAGAGGCTTTACCCACTGAGCCACCCAGGTGCCCCCAATATAACTCTTACCAAAAGAAAAAGGAGACACTTTCCTACAACAGATAACATATCAAAATACACACAAGGGTTATATGTTCCTTTCAAACATAAGCTCACAGAAAGAACAGAGGAAAGAGGAATGATTTATGTTTACCAGTAGCCATTTTATAGACTGCTCTCAAACTGCAAATGCAAAATAAAATTAGGAGTCTAAATTGGCTCTTACACCTACTCTTTCTACAAACAATTTTTTTTTTCCTTGTAGGGGAAGTTTCCACACCCTCGGGAAGCAGCAAATTATATAGTGCTTTTTCTCTTCCTCATAAAATATCTAGTGTAAATGCCTAGATCTTTTTCAAACAGTTACAATTTTCTGTTTTCCTCTAAGGAAGTTTTCCACTTGACAAGTATTTAGAAACTTATCTGTCCTTTGATAAGGTCTTAAGATGATATACAGTAGCTCTGGAAATAGCAGTTGGTTTAGTTGGTTCTGGACAAATAGAAATAGTTTTAAATATGTCGTGGTTCCTGGTCCAATGGTAACAATTTTTTCCCTTCCTGGGTTGGTCCTGGCTTCAGCCGTCTAACTGTCACAGTACTATGATCCTGCTACTTTACCTCTTCAAAGCAATGTCACTTCAACTATCTACCAGTTTCACCGTACTTAAAGGAAATAATGTCATTCTTAGTCTAGAGCTGGAACGTCATGAATGATTATCAGACACAGTGTTAGGACTGAAAGTCCCATTTTCTAACATCTCCATAAAGTCTTGGTTGTAATGCAGACCACAGGTATGGATATGATGGTAGAATTCTCCCAGGAAATATTGCAAATAAGTATAATTTCCAGTCAGAGTGATCTGCATAAACAAGCAATCCCACAAACAAACCACACTATGTGGTTTGACTAAAAGTTACGGCAGGAAGTTCTCAAGGCCACTCACTGCTGTGGAGGTAGACCATTTTCACTACCCTCTGCTCCATACAGAAAACCCAAATAGCTCAGCAAAAATTGACTAAATTATAATTCTGACATCATTAATCTTTTTCTTCACGTACTTGAAATGCATGTTGCTCCCAATTTCACAAGATGAAAGTGAATAAAGAAGTTTAATCAGCAGATAATCTGAATACAATAAAAGAGATCCCAGAAGATAAATTCACAGGTATTATAAGAGGCTTTTAGGGCAGCCCTTGCAAAGTCTCTTTTGAAAATTGCACCCTTTGCATAAAAGTGTCTCTGTGCAGAATGAAATATTTAAACAGCAACATTAACTAAAAAAAAAAGCCTCAGCATCAGAAAAGTGCACACTCAGGCTCTCCCTCCCTATTTAGGAAGCTTCCTGTGGTTCGTCATCACCTTTAAAATGTAAAGTTATGTGTTCTGTTGGAACAAGACAAGGGTTTCTTCAGACCCGTGGGTCTCCAAAAGAAATCCAGAACATTTGTAAAAGGAGCAAAGAGTTTTACGTTACACTGTTCCCCACAGTTTATAGCTAGGTGGACACATTCCTGTGTCATCCTTCCCTATATCATGTAATTTAGTATCCCTTAAGTATAAATTCTCTGCATTAGCTTCTCTGTTCCACACATTCCTAAGTGCAGCATCTGACATGGTTCTTCCATATTAGGTAACTCCCAACTGAATCAATGAATAGGCATTCAGTAATACGATGGTCTGTTTCAAACCAACTGAAGGAAAAAAAAAAACCCTTTGATTTCTTTGCTTTGACACATCTTATAATTTTTTTCCAACTGTCTCAAGCCATTGCCTATTCTAAAATTGCATGAAAGATGTAATGATTTTGCTAGTTAGGTATTTAGATATAAACACTCAGAAATACCACTGCCGGTTTGCTTACAGAAGACAGGTCTGGGAGGGATGGTAGAGACTGGAGTAAAGGCTGGCGCCAGAGGAGATCTAAGCCAGACTGAGAAAATCCTTTCCTGTTTGGGCCACCGCTGCCCTCTAGGGGACACATGGAAAATAAGCAGTCTCTTCAGCTGCCAGAAATCTGAGAAGACTTTAGAAAATCATCCCATCCATCCATCCATCCATCCACTTTTTATTAAGGAAGACATAATTAAAAACTAATTAAAATAACTTCAAGGATAGCTGTAGAATCCTAAAAAGATTTGCATGTTGCATGCTTTCCTAGCATCACCTGAGTTAGAGTTACTTTCAGCAGATAAGAAATTCTTTCGTCTCTCCTAATTTTCCTGCATCAATTTAAACATGTTCTTTCTTGTCCTGTTAAGAAACAGCTGCTTACTGTGACTAACATGTTAGTCACTGTTTATACTTGCAGCTTTTAGGTTCCAATGGTGCTGAAACCAGAAACCTCAGCTCCTTCGGCCCTTCTTTATAAAGTTAGTTTGTACGGGGGGGAAAATATGTAAACATTTCTAAAGTTGTGAAATTGTTACTTATTTCTGGACAAAGAAGCTTTAGTAATTTGAAGTGAAGCGCAGAGATCAACTTGTGATTTTTACATGGCAGGTCCAATTTAAACTTCCCTCAGGTCACTCAAACTTCTTCATATAAAACTTGAAAAACTGGAGATAATATCTATTATAATCCTACTTTATAGGCAGAAATTAATCTGCTCTTTCATTTCTAAAATCTTAAAGGAGAACTGATATGATTAACACTAAAATGAAATTTCTAGAAGTAACCTTATTTTGCCTTAAGAGAGAATTTCATCATTTTAGGGCAATGTGGTGGGAGAATTACTTACAAAACATCTCTTTGTCATATATGTGACGTTTGTTGAGTACTCAGATACTCATAAGGCACTACATTAAGGATTCTAGGTGTACAAAGAAGTGTACTACACTATCACATTTTGCCCTATATTTAATCATATTCAACAAGTATTGAAATGCTTAGTTTTTATGTGTAAAATGTACGAGGTTTCAGGTATCTTGAGAATAGGGAATTTCGTTCCTCTTTGGATTATAGTACCGTGGATGATTTAATTTCTCGAGTCTAATAGTAGTCCTTTAATCTTGTTTTTATTCCGTTTATAGATGAAGTAAGTTATTAAGCATTTTTTAGGCTAGTACATAATAGAGATTTAAACCCAAATGTGTCTGTGTCCTTGACATGAGGATTCCTTTCTGCTTATGTGCCTAGCATCGCCCCTGGCACCTAGTAGGTATTTGGTAACTATTTGTAAAATAATTAATTGCTGTGCTTTACCTGAGTTGTGTACACTGGACAACACAAGTTTGAACTGCATGCGTCCACTTAAACATGGATTTTTTTTGGATAAATACAGTACAGTAAATATATTTTCTCTTCCATGTGATTTTCTTAATAACATTTTCTTCTCCCTAGCTCACTTTATTGTAAGAATACAGTATATAATAACTATAACTTACAAAATATGTGTTACTTGACCGTGTTATTGGTAAGGCTTTCAGTCAGCAGTAGGCTAAACGTAGTTACGTTCTTGGGGAGTCAGAAATTACACATGGATTTTTGACCTTGTGGGGTGTTGTTACCCTTCACTCCGGTGTTGTTCCAGGGTCAACTGTATTCTTTGCCTTCACTTTGATATTTCAAGTGCTTCAATCTGGTGTTTGGCACATAATGGTTCTTCACTAAAGTAATCATTGAATGGATGAATGAATGAAGATTTCTTGGGAAGTCTTTACTGAGTATTTTCCCACTACCTTAATTCTTATGGTATATCCATAACGGTAGGATGGTCTTAAGACCGAATTAAGACAAGTGTTTTTTGTGAGACACCATAGTGATGATGGTCTCTAACCAGCTATCCTGGAATTCATTTTTAGTTAAATTTTTCAGGATGTCTGCTAGGTTACTGACCCACCTTGGTGGCAATTTTATTGTCTAAAAATTTGAGAAAATGCATGAGGGAAGTGATATTTCAAAAAAATCAAATTCTAATGTGTAAGGGGGAAACTGGCTGGCCATGTGGAAGTAACAGGAATTTTGTAGAACAATAAAAATATAGTTTTAAAAACTGATGGGGATAGAAATTCTCAAAAATATCAGACAAATATGGCAAATTTATGAGAACAGATTTTTAAAAGTTCAGGGAACAGATTAGAAGAATTCTACAGCATAAGAATTTGAAAGAGAAAATGCCTTGAAAAGATCGGGGAGTTTGCAGAAATTCTAGACAAACCCCCAAACTCTTAAGACCAGTTTTCTCTGGTAGTATTAGGATTATGAACAATTTCTTTTAAATTTTACCTTTCTATACTTTTAACTTGTCTTAAAGACTTTCAGATGATCAAAGCAATTCTGATTATTTATAATCTACAAAATAAGGTTTACTGTAAAACAAGCCATTTCTACCCTAGAGAAATTAGTTGCACATAATCCAAAAGTGAAAGAAAGTTGTAGAATATAAAGAAGAAACCACTCTGGTGGTTCTTATGTGACCTTTTTTTTCCCATTTTCTGTGTATTTCTGTCACTTCATTCGTTAGGCATATGTTTACTGAGAGACTTCGGTGTGACAGCCCTGTTCTGGGCACTGGGGACACTGATGCGAACAAGGCCAAGTCCTTGTCCATGGAGGGCTTATCCTCTAGTCGGGGAGAAGGACAAATAAAGTGCATCTTTAATTCTAGACAGCAAGGGTGCTTTTAAGAAAAATTGGGCTTATTTGTGGAACGTAAGCAATAACACGGAGGACATGGGGAGATGGAGAGGAGAAGTGAGTTGGGGGAAATCGGAGGAGGAGACGAACCATGAGAGACTGCAGACTCTGAGAAACAAACTGAGGATTCTGGAGGGGGAGTAAGGGGTTGGGTAAGCCTGGTGGTGGGTATTAAGGAGAGCACGGATTGCATGGAGCACTGGGTGTGGTGCATAAACAATGAATTCTGGAACACTGAAAAGAAATGAAAAAAATAAATAAAAATTAAAAAAAGATAGAAAAATCGGGCTGAGTAGGGGAGAAGGAGCAACGCAGTGTGGTAGCTTCACAGGGCGGTCAGTGACGCCCTCTCTGAGAAAATGGCAAGACTTGATCAGAGGACTGAATGCTATGAATTGGTCTTGGGAGAAGTCAGGCCAAGAAGAGCTGTCCAGAGGAGGATAGCAAATATAAAGGGAAGCCCGCAGATGACCTGCGACCTGTTGAAAAGACTGTCAGGACACGTACGGTTTCTGTTTGTTCACTTTGTTGTTGGTGGTGGTGATGGTGTTTGTTTGTTTGTTTGCTTTTAAAGCTCAGGGAGCACACTGTTCCAGAAGCAGACGGACCTGCAGCTTAGAGAGGATGGGAATACTGATGGATCAGAAAGAACAAAATCGTAAGACTTCTGTTTTCTTTGTGTCAAGGAGAGACTGGAAATGATAGACTGCTATTGCTGAAAGGGAAGAGAAGATGAGTCGAGAGAGGGGAAGAGGGTGCCAACATTCTGGATGTCTTCGAGGATTCTTAGTGCTGGGAGCTGTGTCCCTGCATGTCCGTCTTTTTCACTCCCTTAGAAGTGACTACCACCCTGGGGCAAAGAGACAGTGTTGGTGTTTCCATAATTCTTTTGAGTAATCTCAATTAATTACCAGGACTTTATTGAAATGTGAGATTTGGTCATCATCACCCACTTAATAAGCTTGTTCCACCTGAAATTCTCCTTTCCTTCTGGCTTAAATTTCCTTGAGTCTGGTAAAAGGAAAGGTGTAGATTATATTGTGCTAGTGGGAGGAGGGGCCAGATCCTAAGAGAGTTTAGCCCTGGAGGAAAAACAGAGAGCAGTAGAACAGGAAAAGGGAGCAGTGCTAGGGAACAGAGGGCTGGAGCCTCAAGGGACGGACTTGGAAGCATAGCTCCCTTCTCCAAAGCCCTGCTTCACCTTCCTCTTATACTCTTTAGTGTGTCCACCTCTCCCTCTTCCCACCCCCAAATAAATCAAATATTGCTCCCTCTGGGCCTCAGCAGGAATACTAGTGCCCAAATGTCCAGGTGAAATCCAGATTGTCTTTCTGGAAACCTGGGAAATGTCATTTACCATCATGGGAAGAAAATTCGGAAGGGTGTTCAGTAAGTGTGGCATGTGATCAGTTGTGAGAGCGTTCTTGGTTCTATTCAAAATTCTAATGTAATGTATAAATGAATATAATCTTCAGACATATGTGATTCCTATTTCAGAGTTTTTTTTTCCTCTTTTTAAAAAGATTTTATTTATTTGAGAGAGAGAGAAAGAAAGAGAAAGAGAGAGCGTCAAGGGGGAAGCAGAGGGAGAGGGACAAGCCGATTCCATGCTGAGGGCGGAGCCTGATACGGGGCTAGATCTCATGACCCTGAGATCATAACCCGAGCCAAAATCAAGAGTCTTGGATGCTTAACTGACTGAGCCACCAGGTGCCTCCCTATCTCAGAGTTTTAAAATATGAATATGACCACCAAAATACCAAGTTTTGAGTGTTTTGATTCTTGAAGATAATAGGATGTCTCTTGTGTTCTAGATACTGCACTAGGTTCTAGGGACAACAAATAAGCCGAGGTCCCATAGCAAATGAAACCTGCCATACGACTGCTGACCCTTTTGAGGGACTGCGGAAAACAGGAGGAGTGGAGGTTGGCAAATTGTCAGAAGCAGGGGCTCGGCAAATGTGGATCTGATTCCTCAAAGGGGGAGGGGCGGTTTCTTAAACCCTACAGATCAGCGAGCCTCAAGTCACTGTGGTAAGGCTCACAGCTGGATTCCAAATGATTCATCATGGTACCGAAACAAGATCACATAGATAATGAGCAACATTTCCTTCTCTGAAAGGGTTAATGGACGAACCTATGGGGGTAACTTGGGGAACTGGATTTCTGCAGGGTCTCTGCTGAGGCCTTGAAGAGCATCAGTGTGGCTGAGACAAAGACATATGAGCTAGAAATCCAGGGTGCTGGCAATTTGTGGAATAGCCACACCTGGAGGATAGAATCGAGTGATCGTGGCTGTCTGGAAGGGTGTTTCTAATGGTGATCCTCGGTCCTGTTATTGTCAACATTTTAAGAGATCAGGTGTTAAAATTTATAGAGAACATGCTCATCGGATTTCTGATGGGACAAGTTAGGATTTTACATAGTGAACAAATGAGATGATAGGAGTAGAATACATTCTCCATTCCAAATGAAAAAAAAAAATCAGAGTTGGGATGGAACACATTTGGTGAAGTAACATTAATGGAAATAAATGTCAAGTCAACTATGACGGTCCAAAGCAAAGAGACAAAAACCCAAGTACACAGGTAGAGGATGGGGGGGCATGGGACTTAGCTTGGATATTGAAGAAGCACTTGGGAATTTCAAGTATCCCTCTGATACAGTTGCCACAAAAGCAAATTCAGTATTAATGGCAAGCCAGTGGCTTGGAATAAGGCTATTGCTAATTGTATTTTATCCTGGGCAAGTCAGATCATCCTCTGAATTTGAAAAATATTAAAAAATTGGACCATGTTCAGAGGAAAGTGTCTAGGGCATTTAGGAAGGAAACCAGAGAGAATGCGGAAGCACTGGAAAGGAGCTTCTTAGGGTATCAAAGAGGACGTAAACATTTCATTAGTCCCAAAGTTATAAGGGGGATTTTTTTTTTTAAAGATTTTATTTATTTATTTGACAGACAGAGATCACAAGTAGGCAGAGAGGCAGGCAGAGAGAGTGGGGGAAGCAGGCTCCCCGCTGAGCAGAGAGCCCGATGTGGGGCTCGATTCCAGGACCCTGGGATCATGACCTGAGCTGAAGGCAGAGGCTTAACCCACTGAGCCACTCAGGTGCCCCAAAATATTTTATTTTTTATTATAAGGGGAATTTACGGGGAGCTACATTATAGTAAACGTAAGGACTTTCCATCAACGAAGGGAGTCTGTGGTTGGGAGGTCAAGAGACTCATTCCTATCATCAGTGGTGTTTCAACATCACTTCAGTCATCAGAAGAGCTGTAAGGTTGTCGTTTATGACCTTGAAGGTTCCTCTCAACCTTAAGAGTCTTTAGTTCTAGAGCCACTTGCTAACCATGTATTGTACAACGACATTTACGTAGCTTTTTTGGTCACTTTCAAGTTGTGCTTTTAGAAGCTGGGGAAATGGGGGGGTGCCTGGGTGGCTCAGTGGGTTAAGCCTCTGCCTTTGGCTCAGGTCATGATCTCAGGGTCCTGGGATCGAACCCTTCATCAGGCTCTCTTCTCAGCAGGGAGACTGCTTCCCCCCTCTCTTTGCCTGCCTCTCTGCCTACTTGTGATCTCTCTCTGTCAAATAAATAATAAAATCTTGAAAAAAAAAAAAGAAAAAGAAGTTGGGGAAATGGAGCAATTGAGACCTGGTGGTATCTGGCAGACGGCTCATTCAGTGCTATGGATGAAGCTTGCTTCGTCCTGTCGTTTAGCAGAAGGGCATGGTCATCTGTGATTGTCTACCTGTAATTGTCAATACCAACCCTTCTCTCACTGCTATAATAAAGAAAACACACGGGTTGTGGTCGTTGGCAGTTCCATCCCAGTTATACACATTGCATAAAGAAGGTTTCCCGGGCTTGAATACTGTGGGGCTGGGTGATGTGAGTGGTAGTCACAGCTTATATTTGGTGCAAGCAAATGCTACCCTCTTTAGGTATGTAATAAACCCACCACACACCACAAACCCACATACACCACAGACATGCATTTGTTCAAGAGACAAGGAATATGATGATGATAATATATGGCTTTTTCTTTTAATCACCTTATGCCAAATATTTGCTGATCAGTACAATTCAGGTCCATGTTGAATATTAATTCTATATTTCTTGGTTCTTGGTAATTGTTCAGTGCTACCCATTTACTGGAGGAACCAATACATTTTTTTTTTTTTTTTTAGAAAGACTTGATATTTTTTTTTAAGATTTTATTTATTTATTTGACAGACAGAGATCACAAGTAGGCAGAGAGGCAGGCAGAGAGAGAGGAAGAAGCAGGCTCCCTGCGGAGCAGAGAGCCTGATGCGGGACTCGATCCCAGGACCCTGAGATCATGACCTGAGCCGAAGGCAGCGGCTTAACCCACTGAGCCACCCAGGCGCCCACCAATACATTTTTGATAAAAATAGTTCACTACGAAACTTCAGACTCGTTTTTGAGTCCGGTATAGTTCTTCCTACACTTGTGATACACACAATAGAAAAACTACCAAACAACACAAGAGTTAAATATTTTCTAACAATACTAAGCTCAGAAAAGAGCTTACATAGCATTTTCTCTGCTTGCTTTACATTTATATTTGTGTCACAATACAAATAGGGCTTTTACAGTTCAAGATTAATGCTATGGTTTTCTGTGTTCATTCTATATCATCCAAACTGCAGTTGGACCAAACAACAACAAAAAATAATCAACTGAATGCTGAACAACTCGTTGTGAGAATATTCATGGACGCTCCAAGTCAATATAAAAAAAAAATGTCCCAGAATATATGCATAACTCACCATTTTTATTTTGGTAAAACTTCAGGGAACTCATGATGATTCCCTATAAATAATCTATGGACAGTTCTGCCAGAGATTGGCTCGGGCAGCTAGTTTTTATGGAATGCTCTTATCATCATCATCATCATTATCAGTAATAGCAATAATGTTCTTAATAATATTAGCACCTGAACCTAGAGTCAAGGAGATCACCTCTTTGATATGTGAGAGGGCTGTTTTTCACTTTGTATCTGAAGTTTTCCATTGGTTCAAAAACAGTTGATTAAAAAGTAATGAAAACTAATAACCTAATTGCTGTGTCTCCAAGTATCATCATCAGCTTAACTCACACAACCAGTAGTGGGGGATTAAATGGCAGGCTCAAGGTCTGTTTAATCTAACTATTGCTAATCTTTACTAAACAGCCTTGTCAGATGTAATTTGCTCTATGGCAACCCCGCTCAGAAAGCAGCCTTGTTTGGAAGTAAAATGTCTACTGGTGTTAACACAGGTCTCCTTTTTAAATAGAAACAACTATGGTACAGAAAGCAAGAATGATTTTAGGTTTAAGACAATAGAGTTCATGAATCCTTTAACCACGTCTATAGGAGTAAATGTTTCTAATGTGGAGCAATAAAGGCAAAAGTCAAGAAATAAATTGCATATCATTATATAATATGTCTGCTAATTTTTCTTTTATGATTTTCTTTGGATTTAATGATTCAATATAGGCTGCCTTGAATATAAATGTAAGCAATTGTTAAGAAAATTACTTCCAAGAAAACAAGGAGAACCTTTCCTCCATTAAAAGGTTTTCATCTGTTAAACACTCTCATATCTTGGGGCAGATTAGATTTTAGTGTTTAGAGAAAATGAGACGCCGGAAGCTAAGATTATCACAAAATCACAGGGCTGGGGGATCATCAAGAGGTCATTTAGTTCATCTTCCTGTCTCCATTCAAAATAGCATCCAAGAGAGAAAAGTGATCATCCTTTTTTTTTTTTCTTTGAAAATTTTCAGCATAAACTACATGTGAGTGTTGTCTATGTAGCCCTCTTTGGTTTGACCTTTTTTTTTTTTTTAATATTTTATTTATTTATTTGACAGAGATCACAAGCAGGCAGAGAGGCAGGCAGAGAGAGAGGAGGAAGCAGGCTCCCTGCTGAGCAGAGAGCCCGATGCGGGGCTCGATCTCAGGACCCTGGGACCATGACCTGAGCCGAAGGCAGAGGCTTTAACCCATTGAGCCACCCAGGTGCCCCGTTGGCCTTTGTTTTTAATAAGTACTTCATTTCTGAAAGAAACTTGAAAAATTATTTAGGGGGGTATAGCATAGAAGCATTGGAATAGTGAGGAGGGCAACACCCAAAGGGTTTTACACTCAAAACAAACAAACCTGACATTTCCAAACTTGAGGAAACATAAAGAAAAGAGGACTGGGAGAACGGGAGAGAACATGGATTCAAACCAAGCATGAAAGGGATGAAAGGGATGAAAAACCAAGTGTAAGGAGAATAACTTAGTACTATGTGACTTGCAGAGGAGAAGGTATGGGCCATTTTGGGAGAGCCTTTACTTAGATATTATGAAGAATTTATTCACAGGAGGAGGTATGCAAAACACTGCAACGAGTTCCTGTTTGTCTTACACAGTGTCAGTCTTCAGCGATGGTCTTTTCTTAAAAGTTTTAAGGTTGGAACTAGCTTAGGCAAAGTAGTTTACTGGAAAATGGAAGGACGGCCTCATTAAATGAAATCAAACTGACCTAATAAATAACCATTTGATATCTATGATTCTTTAAGATGAAAACATCATCTCCAGAATTTTCTATCCACCCTCATAACAGGAAATATAATATTCCTTTTTTAAAAATATTTTGTTTATTTATTTGAGATAGAGGGTGAGAAAGACGGCACGAGTAGTGGGGAGCAGAGGGAGAGGGAGAAGCAGGCTCTCCAGTGAGCAGGGGAGATAAATGTGGGGCTCTATCCCAGCACCCTGTGATCATGGCCTGAGCTGAAGGCAGGCACTTAACTGTCTGAGCCACTCAGGTACCCCAAGAAACATAATATTCCTGATACCTAACATGCATGGTCAAAATCCAAAATATTTCATCTGTGTATCAGTAAGCTCATAACTGTTAGAAGTGCCCTCACCTCTTCCCTACCAGCTCCAATTAAATGGGCTTAAGATCTTTTTTCAGATTAGTTTTAGTAGTTTTAGATTAGTTTTAGTTTTAGTTTTAGTTCCAGATTAGTTTTAGGTAAATACTATAAATGTATACTTGGAAACAATTAAAACTATATTTCAATTAACATTTTTGTTATAATGAGAACTGGGCTCATAACTATATAGCCAGACTCAATAAAGAGAGAAGAATAGACAATGAAAGACAGCTACGAAACTGCTTGGTCAAATAATGATCATTTATTTCTCTTTGCTTTTCCAGACCCCTGGTAGGGAGTATATGATGAATTTTTAAGTTTACTATGAACAAATGTCTTTGTGTTGCATGAATTTAAAAATCTGATTCCAACATATATGTACAGCTAAATGACCAGGCAAGGTTTTTCCACATGTCCACCGAAGATAAACGTGCCAGGGACAGAACACACTTTTGGGCATTAGACTGGGATTTAGGTTGTTTAGAGCAAAGAGCCAAAAGGCCCAGTATTTACTCTCCAGCAATCAGGGGACATTGATCTGCTTCTCCTAGTGAGGGCCCGTGTTGCTGTTAGTGGATTCTAAGTAAGACAGAAGTTTAGTTGAAGGGGCATTTATCAGACCTGAGTTTTATCTCCATTACTCACCGGCTGGGTAAACCTGTCCAGGTTAACTTTATTTCTCTGAGGACTGTGTGTAAGCCTGTTGTTTCTTACGCACATCAGTTCCCTTTCCTGTGGGGTGGGGAAGGCTTTGTGATAGCATGTATGGGAGTGGCTATATTTTAAAAGCAAATATGGATGAGAGATGACTCTTTTAGTCTCATGTTCCAGAAATGGAACTTTTCTACCTCTGTACGTGTGGCTGAGAGTTTTATGATTTTAAAATGATGTCATTGATGACATTTACATTAATTAAAAAGCTTCTTTAGAGCAAAATGCCAATATATTGACTTACAATAAGAAATAAATCCATCAAACTAATGAGTTATATTGACTGACTGCTGTATTTTCTCCCTGTAGCTATAGATATATAGATATAAGTATCTGAAAAGAAGAATTCTAATCAGTGAACTGATTACCAAGTCAATCTGGGTTCATAACCTGGAACCTGGAACCATTTTCATAACCTGGAAAATGTAAATGGTTGGTGTTTCAAAGCCATGACAACCTAACAGATTTTTCTCTCTTCAGGGATACATTTGCTGCATGGTCTAGAGATCCCTGATCTTGGGCCAGGATCTGCTTATCCCATTAGGGCTGGAAAGGCACCTCCCATATTTGCCCCTTTGAATTTCCTTTTTCTGTACCAACTTCTGATGGACAAGAATACTTACTTGTCAGAGTTTTTATTTGTAAGAGTTTTTAAGTATAGACTAACAGTTGAAATTTTAAGCTGAAATACTTTTTATTAGTTTGCATGGAAATGCTAGGTAACAATTGTGTGAGTGCTGTGTTGATTTTATCTGGAAGCTAGATTGAGTTTCAGCAACTTGTCCATATAGGCAGTTCTGGAAAATCGTGATATTTGGTGAAAAGTTCTCTCTTTAAAAAAGAATAAGTGCTTTTACTTAGCATGAACATTGTTTTTCAGTTTTTCCATATAAGAATTCCTTCTTGAAATGTTTCTTTTTGGCAAAAGCTAACAGAATTATATAAAGAGATGACAATCGATGAAAACAGAAACACCATAATAATGGATTCTGGGATTACAAGACTGAGAACTGGGAATCAAGCCCAGTTCAACATTTACAATAATGGGATGCTCACTTGTATTTCATGTTCTGTGAGGGGTGGTGGAAAATGAGGGGGTGTGGGGGAGTCTTATCTGGTCTTCTGCCCATTTAGTTCACTGTTGCATCCGAAAGTGATATAAATTCACAGTTCTCCTGTAAGGCTATGTGAGGACACCGAGTTCTCAGGGGAAAAGGATATATCCAATTTAGAAGCTGCAATATGGGTCAAATAAATGTAAATGGGAATAATAAATGCCATTGGAAAAGTCTCAGACTGCGAAAAGCTTTGGGGTGTTAGATATTGGAACTATGGCATGTAAGGAAAGCTATAATAGCATTTCATTTGGATATTTTATTAGCTGGAAGGATTTTTAAAAGGATGAAATTTCTGTACTTCATACATTTAGCTTATACTCTGATATTTGGAAAGTTTTTTTTGATTACACATTTTTTTTCTATTTTTATAACAGAGGAGATGGCTAAAATCTCCCAATTTGTATATTTATTTTATTTAATATATATTAACATATAATATAAATATATAACTAAATATAACATATATTTATATATGTGTATATATATATATATATTTATTTTCATGTAATGAAAGCTATACACACACGCGAGTTTTCGTTATATGAAAATAATCCACTGTGCTCATTTAAGGGCCAAGTGCATCGAACTCTGAGATAGAAAGCAGCACACTGGAGTGTGAATTCCTTTTCTAGCTGGTCTCTAAGCAGGAAGCCTAAGGACAGTATTTCAATGATACTCCTCTGTACTAATGCTCCTTGTTTTTATTTTTTAATTTTTAATTTTATTATTTATTTTTAAAAAAGATTTTATCCATTTATTTGAGAGAGAGAGAGCATGACCCGGGAAGGGGTGGCATAGAGCCAGAAGAAGGGAGAGAAACCGACTCCCTGCTGGGCAGGAAGCCCCACAGGGCTGATCCCGGGACCCTTGGGATCCAACGGGAGCTGAAGGCAGACCCTTAACCGACTGAGCCACCCAGGTGCCCCAATGCTCCTTGTTTTAAAAAATTTATTTTTAAAGGTCTGTGCCCTGATAAGTAGACAGTGTTCAACAGAGCACACAAACTAAAAGCAAATCACACAAACTAAAAAATATTACTTCATAATATATTATCTTACTGGTAGATCTGATGTGATGGAGTTTATATTTCAATATGTATGAAATTTTTAATAATAAAAATATTTTCAAAAAATTGGTATCACTTCCTGGATCTTTAAGTACGTTTTAATTTTGAAAGAGACAATTTCTGGATTCTGGAAGCATTTAAGTACCCAACATACACAATGTGTTTTAAATCATCTGTCTTTGACAGCTAACATGCCAATATTTAGACTTTATCAGAAACTTTTGCATGTGAAATTAGGGCTGGAATCTTTGCCATGAATTTAAAAAATTCTTAGCTTTATTGGCAAAGTTTAAGAGTCTTGAGATCAATAAACAAGGGAAAATTATGTTATAAATGACTATGAAAAGTATATTTCTAATTAATTAAAAATTTGACTTATGAATGAATAAACTTTATGGTGCTTTGTCCTCTACAGGATTAGAGTATGAAATGATATTAGAGGGGTATTCCTGGGTCGTGCTTAGGGAGCATTTTGAGAACCTTGGACTTCCCATCCCACAACCACTAAGAAGCCATTTTGCTGACAACTCAGTAGAGTGCAACTCGGAGAGATGATGCAAATGATAAGAGTTGTGGGGAGGGCGTCATTTTTATTAAACCTTCACGCATCATTCCTGTGTGGCCGCATTTCTCCATACTAGCAGCCACAGAGACCTTCTCAGTGACGCAAAAACTGATCCAGAAAGTGAAAGGGAGAAACGAAGGCCCACAGCTGCACGTTATGCCACAGGCGGGTGTCAATGATCGGGTTTGTTTACTCTTCCACTTTTGCCAGATGAGTTATAAACCTCTGGTTCTTTATTTTACAGTTAAGATTTTAAGCTCTGAAAATCTCAACGTATCTTTTCCATGTCGCTGGACGGGTGCCATGTGGTTATTTTATAGAAGTGCCGTTGCTTACCCGCATGGATGAGGGCAGGGAGGAAGGGGGCTGGTTGATTTAAATACCCTAACTGAGAATTTACTGTGGAGTTAAAATCTCTGACTTAATGTTGCATTAACTACTGGTGGCTGCTTTACTGCCTTTAAAACATGCATATATAATTGGATACTGTAATGCTTTGCGGGTAAAATAAATACCAACTCACACTAAAATAAATACTCTGCATGATGAAGTTCATGCAGACATAAATTAATCATTTACCAGTTAACCAATATGCACAGGAAAGAAATAGATCACTTATTAAAGGTTGCCTCATCTATAAAATGGGAAAAATAAAATGCTGATATATTTTACAGTGGTGCTGTGAGGGGGAATATATAAAATTATTGCTGAGCAGTTTATAAACCATAAAATGCAGTATGGACATTAAATTAATAATATTTGTACTAATTCAGATTCAACACCCTCTGCATTAAATATATCTTTTTGCCTATTGAAGCATACACAGAACCAAGCTGAGGCTCTTTATTTAATTTTTAATGTGTCTTCGGAATTCTGCAAAGCATGGCAGAAGTCATGGGTTATGTCAAAAACTTTTTGGTGGCTCACTCCCACCGTTTCTAAGATAAAGTTCTTGGCCATTCACATCCCTGGTCCCATTTTTAAAGTCCTCTCCCAAAAAGCTTTATGTCTTTCACTTGAACAGAAATGGTAGTTATGAAGAGAACATAGGCTTGAATTTTTTAATCAGGCGGAAATTGTTAATATGCTCTGGGCTTCTGTTTTTTCTATATGACAGGTTGAAATAGGGAAGCACTGTTAGCCTGGGGGCAGGGTGAGTGCGTTGGGTCTCTGCAGTTTGCATAACCAGGGTAATCCCGTGCTGGGACAGCAGTGTGGCCCAAAGCGGCTGGGTCTCAAGGCCATCTCACTGGTCAGAACGTTACAGGCTTTAGAGATAAATCAAGCTTCTGTTTCTCAGTTCCGCGTCCAGAAATATCATTCAGGGACAGGAGGGAGAACTAAGCAACACAGCACATAGTTCCTTTCTTCTTATTCTTACTGTGTTTTTTAAGAGAGTCTTATTGTTTAGAAGACCAACTTGTACAAACCTATAATCTACTTAGCACATTTTTAAAAATTTATTATTTATTTGACAGAGATCACAAGTAGGCAGAGAGGCAGGCAGAGAGAGAGGAAGGGAAGCAGGCTCGCTGTGGAGCAGAGAGCCCAATGGGGGGCTCGATCCCAGACCCTGGAATCATGACCTGAGCTGAAGGCAGAGGCTTTAACCCACTGAGCCACCCAGGTGCCCCTACTCAGCACATTTTTAACATTGTCAATATCCCTTTGACTCTCAATGAGTCAACACATCAGATGGTTTTTCACTCACTTCCTTTTATAGGGGCTGTTAATATAGAAATACTCCTCATCTTCCACTATGAGATGATACATGGCTGACTGGAGATGTCTGAAATATTGCCCAATATCCCCAGTGTATCATGTGTCACCAGCAATAATAAACAGTGACTAATCTTTGGTCATGAACTATATTTATGGCTTTCTTGTCATCAGGAAGTTGGTATTTTCTTGAATCATGTTTAAGGATCTAATATTTGTGCTAGGAACATGTCTGCTAAGAAAAGTATACCTAGGTCCAAAGAAAAATAATTCCCCATATTTTCTTTCATTTGGCTATTTATAGAACTTGGCCTTTCCATCTGTATCTCTCTCCTCCTGCCCCTTTATTTTGGATCAGGATTCACACAGGAGTATTCTGATCAGGAATCTAGTTTATCCCAGTCAGTTCACCATTTTGGTGATTACAATCTCCTCATCTAATAGGAAAGGAATATGGCTAAAATGCAAACTTATCCTAGTTAAAGCTCATCAGTGATCAAAAGGAAACACAGTGAAACTGTTTTTTCCATTTCCAAAATCCAGCTGGGGGTTGGGAGATCAAAGTTTTCCTAAAGGAGTTATAGTGGCATAGGAGCAGGAGATAAAGGCTAATAGAAGGTGAATGAAGGCTTTGAGGGAAATGCAATGTCAGTAAGTGTGTAATTCTACTTCAGTTCAATTAATATATATCAGGTGCCTGCCAGATACCAGGCTTTGGAGTAGGTACTTGGGATACACCAGTCAAAACTCATAAAAACTGCTACCCTCATGAAACTTACATTCTAGTGGAGGGAGACAGAAAATAGATAAATGAGTAAATTATAGAAATTATTAGAAGGTGACAAGTATTATGGAGAAAAATAAACCAGGGAAGGAATAGTGAAGTGTGGGAAGGATTTGCATTTTTAGAAGGGTCATCAGTGAGGATCCTATTGAGAAGCTGATATTTGAGCAAAGACTTGAAGAGAAGCAAATCATGTGGATTCTTGGAGAAGACTGTCTCAGACAGGAAGTAGCAAGTACAAAGGCCCTGAGGCAGGGACATGTCTGGTGTATTGGAAGAACTGTAAGGAAACCAGAGTGGCTGGAGGGGAGTGAATGTGGAAGTCGGGGTAGGAGATGGTGGTCATGGTGGGCTAAGGCATATATGGCCTTGAGGACTGTTGTTAGGCTCTAGCTTTTAATCTGATTGAAATGGATGTACTGGAGAGTTCTGAGTCAAGGAACAAAATGATCTGACTCATAATTTATTGAAAATAGACTGCAGGAGGCAAGGGTGAAAGCAAGGAGATCAATTAATTAAAATAAACAGTTCCCCTCTCCTCTCTGCATACATTTAATGGCTATGAGCCAGAAATTAATGAGAGACAATAGTTTACATTATATGTAAACATACTGAAGTTGTAACTCCACAAAGCTAAAACTGGTTGGAAGAGAGAATTCAATAAAGCAATCAATTTCATTTCTATAACACCAGTTGGTGAGTTTGAAAACATTTTAAACTAAGGTCATAAGCAACTAATGATAAAAAATAACCATTAGGGTTTGGGAAGTTCAAACATCTATTGCTAATTAATAGATTAAAAAAATCTCCCTCCTTAGCACATTCTGGGTTGTGGAATTAAGTAAGTGTGGATTAAGACATTGAGATGGTCCCCTCACATGCCTTTCAGTCCCTTGCCTCTTAGGAGTTGAAAGTAAGGGAACCTTGAGTTAAGAAAGCAAACCACCAAGAAAATGAAGGGAGCCATAGTGTAGACTATGCATAAATGTTTTCACTTTCAAATTTAAAACATTTGAGTGATAGGAAGATAAAAAAAGAGAGTTGGGTCTTCTCCAGGGAACAAAGAAAAGAGAAAAATAAAAATACTAATAAAAGGTGAATTTAGCCTTATAGTCAACTTTCCTGGCAGTCAGAATTATTAGGTTATGAAACAGAGCTCTCCCTATCTCTCCTGAGCCAGTTAGGCTTAGAACAAATTGAACCTAAAATAGTGTCAAAATTCACAGTAGGAGTGCCCACTCAGAGCTCCATTTCTCTCTCTGAAGTAGGTTACTACATTCACCTAGGGAAATTTCTATTGAATTATAATTAGGTGGCTAATTAAAAAGTGGATTATCAACTATATTAAAATATGCCAGAAAGATGTGCACATCATTCATTCTTTAATTTAGGAAATCCACCTTTTCTTTGAAAAAAAAAATTCTCACTGGGAAACTACAGGTATAAAATGTACCTTTTCTTTTTTCTTCTTAAATCACTGTTATTGAAGTAAGTCTCAGATTTTTTGTTCGTTGAGGTAATGGATGTATGTTGAGCTTCCTCTGTTAATAAGAAGTACCTACATATAGTTACCATTCTTAGGAGGAGAACCAATGGCTATGATTAGAACCCCAAGGCAATGCAGGGTCTCCAGAAGAAGCATTAAATACCATTTATTCACTTCTAACTTAAGTCAAATGCTTTATCATTGAATTCTCTCAACAACCCTATGACATAATTTTCTGCCTATTAGATGAGGAAACTGAGCTCAGAGAAGGCAAATTATTCAAGATCATTCAGCTTGAAGTTTATAAAGCTGAAATTCAAACTCAGGTCTGTTTGACCTTGAAAGTCTTGGATTAAGCCAGTTTCCCCTCTTTAAACTGTTTTAACATGAAGCTAAAACTATTTTGTCTCATTTGCTTCATTTTGAAATTGATAATATTTGTCTATAGTATAGTCAAGATCTTATTTTAACCAGAAGACCATATTTCCCAGCCATTTGTCCAGACATCAGCTTATTTTGTAAAGGAAATGATCATCAGGAGACTCCTGAGCCCTTTCTAACAGCAGGAGTTAAAAAGTAATAGTCCCCTGGTACTGTAGGTTACCTTTTACTTGTCTCTTCCTATTTGTTTCTAATTCCTAAGAAGGTAAAAATTAAAGGATAGCCCACGAACTTTGGTACAATCCTGCCTGTGAGTTTGGTAGACCAGTCCAGTATTAAGTGGGTCAGTCCATTCCTGAAGGCACCTAACAACGGAACAGTCCATCTGGATGACCTAGCAGATAGGCATGACTGAGTCCACTTGTGGTGGACTTGCTGAATTGCTTATAGGACTCAGTCCTGATATGGTGAGGGTGATTTGGAGTTCCCTGTCAAACAAATAATGACAATAACAATGGAATTCTACAAACATTCTCTGAGGGCCTCCTGTGTGTCAGACATTATGCTGACATTACAGACATGACGTCACTGTTCTCTGGGGTTTCTCAGTCTTGGCACTATTGACCTTTTGGACCAGAGGACTTCTTGTTATTGGGGGGGGGGTGCTGTCCTGGGCATCCAGAATAGCAGCATCCCTGCTGGGACTCCCTAGACACCCATATCACGCCCACTGTCCCCAGTTGTGACCTCCAAAACTATCCCCTGACATTACTTAATGTCTCCTGGTGGGGAAAAACAAAATCACCCCTAGTTGCAACAAATCTCTGTTTTACCTCCTCAACAACTCCAGGAGATTGGTACTGTTAGATTAGTAATTTTATTGACAAGGAAACTGCGGCTCTACAAGTTTCAGGTAAAACTCTGCAGGTCTCACAAGTGGGAAATAAGAGAGCTGGCACGCACAGAGGCTGCCTACCTCTTTCGAAGGCTGTTAATGGTGTGGGTGGAACCCACAAGTCATGATGTGCCCTCTCCCACCCTCCTCACTTCTAGATCTCATCGTAGGGGTGCAGCCCCGGGAAGGAGGAAGACATGCACGTGACGCAGTGCATGGAAACTTTATTGTACCATGGCCTTTTATTTGGCAGATTAATTCCATTTTAATTGGAATTCTGGAAACTAATGAAAAAAAATTACAAGTGTTAGATGGTGTGTTCTCAGGGTTTTTGAATCTGTCTGATTTAATTCTAACCAATTAGCATGCTATTACGGAGGGGTATTATGTTGAGAATCAATTTTACACTAAACACTAATATTTTATTCAGTATTAAAAATTTATACAAGTGGTAATACAAGTGCTTTATTCCTACTTTGTCTAAATGAGAAGAAATGCTTCCTTAGGGCGATTCCAGTTACCAAGAAAATGTTATCTTCTTAGGATACTATTGGCATTACAGTTTACAGAGATCATTGCTTCAAAGAATTAATAAGATTTAATTGAATGAAATTTATTTATTTTATTATAAAGCATATGAGTCTTTCAGCATATCAAAAATGTTTTCCATTTTATACTTATATCTCATGATAAGAGGTCAACAAAAGTACATTATTGTCCAATATTGCCAGGAAGGTAAAAATAACTCATACTTATCTTGGTTTCAGGCTATCCTTCCTTTTTCCTTCCCTCCCTTGCTTCTTCTTCTTTTTTCTCCTTTTGGATACTCTATCCTTATTTGATTCAGATATAATCTTAGGCTGGAATTGGAACCTAAAGGTATCCAGACGCTGCATTCCGTATCTTTTTTGCACAGAGGAACGACTAAGCTTAGATAAACGGTAAACTAGATAAACGTCTAATAACCACCTAGAGATAGTTCAGTTAGGTGTGATTTCAAAATTGGGTTTCAGGTCAGCTCTCTAGATTGTGCCCCCAGGTGCCCTTCCCAGCATCTGGCCCTGCCATGCGCTTTGGTTTTAGAGCCTGGGCACATGGCATGGATTCCACGGCTCTTCCTGACCTCTCTTCTGTGTACCTCCACTCTCCTATATTTAGTAGCTTCTTCAAGCTTCCAAGCTAGGGCAGTTTGGATCTAATGAAGGTATTTACAATTTTTATTACTTGTGTACTTTAATTCACAACTTCTCAAGTATCTGAAAGCTTTGAGAAAATGACACTTTTAAAAATAGCCCTAATTTTGTGAATTGTTATACTCCGTTCCTCAGATTTAGAAAAGTTTTGCTTCATGTTTTAGTGCTATCCTAACCAGACTGGCAAGATCAACCAGTTAATATGTATATACCTTGAAAAAGCTACTCTTTGGGAAAAGGTTGGTTGTAATTCTAAAGGCATATTAGACGTTAAAAACTGCGAAGCAAAATCAAGCAAAAAAAAAAAATCATTGAATAAATTAAGCTAACCGAAAAATTAGAAATTGGAAGTAGGTTCAGCATAGTAATCACCATTACAAATAGGAAAATTCAAACTAAAAAAATAACATTTAATGGGTTGACTTTTCTAAAATATTGATTGGATTTCATTAATAAGCATTTTATGCATATGGCTATTGTGAAAGTTCCTTGAAAAATGAAAGACTAATGCCTTAATGAGAGGTATTATTACATGAACATATTTGAATCTGCCTTATGAAAAATAGGACTTGAGAATTTAAAATGTGTGCATAAAATGCAAATGGATTTAATTAACTGAAAACCATAAGACAGAACTTCTTCAAATAAGCAATTACTTTGGGGACTAATAGAGTAAATAGGATCCTGAATCATTAGCACAAATATCCATATGAGAGAAGGATCAGCAAATTTTATTCTTTAAGTTATTTATGCACACATGGTAATATCTCATTAATTTATGGCTTCAATAAATTTAAATCTTTTGATAATTTTTTTCATGAGCTGGGCTGACATTTACCTTTGCTTTTGCAAACACTTTATTTATAAGTAGATAATATATGGTGTTTTAAACATTTATTTTCAATCTTGCATACACTTTTTAGACACAGAATAAACTATTTTCAGTGAACCTCAGGCACTTTACAAGCTCCTACATACATCCCATCTATATGCTAATAACAAAATGTTCATATGATTTATTATTACAGGTCTCCTTAAGGATTTTTACTTTGTAATGTTTTGTTGGAGTTACTATATGTAGTTTAAAGAATAAAGCCCACATTTGTTTGAGAGTTATCTCTAATCCAGCCTGCCCACAAATTCGGAGATGCCCACCTTCCTAATTTGTTAGAATAAATGAAATGTATTAATGAATATTCACAGCTTTACATAATAGACTTTTTCTTTTAAACATGCATTGGAACATAGAAAGAAAAGTAAAATACAATGAAGGGTGAAAATAAATGATTTTGTGGGTGGACAAAAGGACTGAACTGTCTCAAATCATTTTAAGTCCTGCAGGCACAATATCCTGGTGAAAGAACTTAATAATGTTGCCCTTTCTTTAAGAGCTGATTTTGCTCACGTGGGGTGACTCAGTTCTCGTCACTTGCAAAGAGAGATGTTTTTCTAGTTAAAGACAGTCAGTGCCAGGCCAAAAGGGTGGCTGCTCCAAACTAGGGCTTCTGGAATGAAGAGAAATGCCACTGCCCAGCAATCTGGCATTTCTAAATCTTTCTTTTATGTGGCCATGACTTTTCAGAGTCCACATGTCAATTTGCACCAAAGAATTAAAAGTGTGTATCAAGTGGGTAGAAGAGTTATGTTATTTTAATTATCAAAACTCATATGTGGTTCACAATGACTCCAGTTCTAAGCGATATAAAACATATGAAACTAGAATTTATAAAAACCAAAATTTCACCAAATTCTCCTTTTTAATGAAATATTCTGAAGACAGATCTGGATAGGATTCATAAATCATGCTACCTTCACACCAGAAGCATTTCCATTTCTTTTGTAAATATTGAGAGGAAATTAGGAGGAGGGGAAAGGCAAATCTTACTCCAATTAGTAGTTACTTACCATACGAAGGGGGAGAATGAATTTCCGTTCCATTTTCGTAACTTAATCAAGAATACTTGATGAGAGAGTTCCCTCTCATGTGCTTCTTGAATGTTATAAAATCTAGGGAGGAGACAGAAATATGGACTAGTTCATCGTAAAGAAGAAAACTGCCCCAAACAATACTAGCCTCTTACGTCAGCGGTTAGTTCTCATCTGGATGAGAGCTATCGCAACCAACTCTATGCCACCTACCCATCAACCAGCTGCCCACAAATTCTGAGCCAGATAGACTGAAACGACCACTGTCACAAGAGAAAGAAGACCGAGGGTTGAATCCCACTCAGTACTTGTCTGAGTGAATTTTATGTCCTTGACTTCACCAAGGTTCTGGTGGGAGTAATAATATAGTCAATGGTTTGTTCTGATGATCAAAGGAGATGATGTCTGGAAAGACATTTAGTTAACAGTGGAAGTGTTTAATTTATTTTATGTCCTGACTCTTCATCATAAGGATTTGGGGTGGCTTCCAAGTAGAGAAATAATGAAATATGAATAAAAATAACAGTGTTGAGAGTAAAAAAAGGAAGATGGTCATATGCCACCTACATTGGTCAACATTTGAGATAATTTAAGTTACCTTTTGGATTTGAATTTCTTGGTAATTTAGATAAAAGGAGAACATAATTTCTTCGATAACTTCTATTGTTAGAAAGGAGAAAATGCATTACTCCCCCCCAAAGAAATTGTCCTGATACAAAATTCCCAGAAAAATTTTTCATGGAAAACACGACATTCGAACAGTGAAATAAAATGAACTACATAACAAAGTGGGCCTGACTACCCACCATGAAAGCTGAAGGGCAAAACACTACTTATGCTTGGAGGTAGTTATTATCACCATAAAATTGTATTATTCCTAGAGACAAACATGAAGCTTGAATTAGGAAAATACTAAATATAAGCCCACTGATGCCCAGTTAACAAATCACCCAGCACTTCCCCCTTGTTGTGCCTTCCTAACACACACACACACATGCACGGAGCTTCTTTCCTTAAGTTATGTCTCAGTAGTTGGGAGATGGGGAGCTTCCAAAGGAAGTCACTGATGGATGGCGACTGTGGGCCAGTCACTGCTTAATAGGGCATGGAGCTGCAAGGATGAAGTGTGAACCTAGACATGATACAGGACTTACAGCTGCACCCATTCCACGGGGCCAATCCAGAAGGGAAAGGAAGAGAAAGATACAACCAGATGATTATATAGTTGACCCCTGAACAACGCAGGAGTAAGGGGTGCTGACCCTGCATGGTCAGAAATCCACATATAACTTTTCACTCCCCCAAAATGTACCTACTAAGAGCCTACTATTGACTGGAAGCCTTACTGATAGCATAAGCAGTTAATTGACACACATTTTGTAAGTTCCATGCATTACGTACTGTATTCTTATAACTAAGTAAGCTAGACAAAATGTTATTAAGAAATTCATGAGGAAGAGAAAATACATTTATAGTACTCTACTGTATTTATCAAAAAAAATCTGCTAGGTGGACTCTGCATTTCAAACCCATGCTGCTCAGGATCACCTTTATAGGTGAAAAAAATCACAGCTTGAGTCCTCATCCTTGAGATCCCCATATTTTTTCTTGACTTCCTTGAAATCTCACTTCCAATCTTGCAAGAAACTCCTCAATTTTCCTCTTCTGGCTCTTCTCCTTTCCTTAAATGTGGGCCTTCATCAAGGTTCTCCACTTGACAGTAATTTCATGCACACCCATGGCTTACATGTCTTAAATTAATACCTTTTTCTCATGCTTTCTAGGCTGGATCCTCATCCCTATTATCTCCTGAATTTGCTTTTCTTTCTGTCCCTAAAATCAGTGGGATTGCCACTCTCCCTGGCTTGAACATGTGACGTCCTCTGCATTCTCCCCCATCACTGCACCTCCCAAACACACACATCTAACTTATTACGACCACTTTGAGCACAGGAAGTTCAACTTCCCTTTGACATTCCAAGGCCATCATCATGGCAGAAACTCATCCCCTGTCTACCATCTTCCATCCAGGCAGTGGCCTCCCATCTGAGGTACTCTCTGCTTCTAGTCCCCATTAGTTCCCAGCTCTCCTGATGATCCCAGTTTTCTTCCTAAACATCATGCTTCTCCACTTGTTTGAAAACTCCTGACACTTCCAGTGAGTCTAGGATCAAGTCTAGGCACTCCTCAGCAGAGCTTCCCAATATCCCAGATCAGTGCATTTACTACTTTCCACATAACCTCTCCAACCATACCAAACCATTTCTCTTCACTCTTCCTCTCCTCCACAAAGTGGTTTGCCTCTGTGATTTTGCTGACTAACTTTCTGCTGTCTGAAATGCTCATTTTTTAACATCCAGTTCAAATATTACCTCTTTCAGGGATATTTCTGAATTCTTGTGTAAGAATTTAGTGTACCTTTCTCTGCAAACCCAAGGATCCTTAACTGTAACCTTACCACAAAAATCCCACTTATAGTACTCTGACTATATGTTTTAAACACAGTAGTCCCCAAAACCCTCATAAAGCTTATAGTCTAGCTAGGGAAATCCTGCCTTACTCACATTTCTAACTTCCATGGGGGTAATAGCTGATATTTCATTATGTGGGTGCTCTATAAATTATAGATCAAAACATATTTGAAACATCAAATAGCACTATGAGAGGCTCTGAATGTAGGGTTAAGAACACCATTCTAGAAAATATTTTCTGAATAAGTGACAATAGCAAGACTGTCCAGATTTGGGACACTAAAGGAATGGAAGGAGAGAATATGAGAAAAAAGAAGTACAGATGGGCATGTAATTTTTCTCTTTTTTTATTTTAACACAAATTTGATCATTTTACAAAGATCAAGTAAGGTGGTTTATATCTGAGGGAAGATGTTGCATTTGTTCCAGTGAATCAGATCACAAAATATTTAGTCACTCTGCATTTGAGATTATCACATGAAATATAGTTTATGGAAGATCTCCCATTAGGGCTGGAAAATACCTTCCTGGTACCTGTCTTAGCGCCTGGCACATAGAAGATATTTTAATATTTGTTGACTGAACGAGTGCTTGCTCATCCAGTGACCTCTCTCCAGCTGCCCTCCAATCTCCTGTCCCTTTTAGAGACAAACTACTGCAAATAATTACCAATAGTCATCTTCCTTTTCTTACCTCCCATCGGCAGTGCACACCTCTGCAGTCTGACCTTTGCTTCATCACAGAGCTCACTGGCTGACGTATTAACTTCTACCCCCACCTCGCATGCGCATGCGCAGACCATTGTGGTGGAGCCCGTGCTAGGAGGGAAGCCGAGGCTGCAGCTCACCCCAAAGGAGAACGGGTTGTGCGATGTGTCAGCCCACAGTCTCCTTTTAAACAGGGATGCCAGCAAGTGGGTGAGGCGAGTCCATACTGCTTCATGAACATTTGGTTTATTTACCCAGGGTGCACGTATCCCTGGGTGGAGAAACAGGCAGTACTGTGCTCATAAATTTCCTTGCTGTCAGATTCACGTTTTCTCTCCAGTTCAGATCCCAGGACTTCAGACTCTTCTGTGCTCAAATTCCACCCCAGTTCCACTCTATTGTGATCACCAACATGTCAGAATGGCTTTCTTCTCTATCATGTTAGCTTCCTAGGTATCTCGTTAGGAGAGATGTAAAACATGAAATGTGAAATCTTCTCAAATAGGCATGACTGCAAATAGAACCAGTTAGAACTCTATTTCCCATACATATCACTTAGCGATTTTTCTTTAATTCAAAACAATTCTCTCCTGATTGGTGCTCTCCACACTTGCTAAATAGAAAAGCAGTTCTCAATATTGCACATTCAAGCCAACTGACCACTCCCACCCTCTTGAAATGAAATCCCCACTCCCTTGCCCCCCTCCTCCCCAGCCCCCATGATCCAGCAATTTCCTGGGTTTCCTTCTATTAAACTACTCCTTTCATCCTTTACAAGCTCACCATTCACTACTTGGCTGTTCTGGATTTGAATTCCTTAAGACTGTCATCCCCACTACTCACTCTGTTAGCTTCCTGTAGGCAGTCAAGTCCATCTATGGATCATATCCGTCAGAGCCAGAATTATGGATTAAAGATGAGTCACAAGTTTACATCCAAACCCTAGAGCTTTCTGACAAGCTCCACACCCACAATCCAGAGTCTTTTTGCTCTGTCCTCTTATGTTTCCTACAGAATTCAAACTTCACATGTCTAACTGAACTTAGCGTCTGTCTTTGTAAACTTGTTCCTCCTCCAGTGTTCCCTTACACTTCCGCATGGGTGCCATGTCAGTATTGCAGAATTTACCTCCTCCCTGTCTCTTGAATCCGTTCATTTTTAGAAATCACCACCACCTCATCCTTCCTCCCCTAGGCCATATTACCAGTATCTCTGTACTGAAAATGTTCAACTGGTCTGCATGAACTTCTCACCTTGCCAGCTCATACTCTGCGTTGTAGCCAGAAATATTTTTTTGAAATAGCAAATTGATGATGTAACTCACCACAATCCCCATTCCCCTCTCCCAACCTTCTCATTGGTTCTAGGATGAAGACATATTTTTTGCTATGGCTTAAAAGCCTTTCATGGTGACGGCCCCTGATCACATCTGCAGACTCATGCTGTTCACCCCTGCTCTCTGTACTCCGGCTACATGATCTTCCTTCAGTCTCTCCCATTGCTTTTGCTCTCTTCTTGCTGTACGTCATAGCTTTCCACACCTTCCACGTCATGCCTTCTGCCTCTACTCTTTGTCTGGTTGACTGCTATCTGTTATTTAGATCTCAATTTCCAGAACTTTGTATCTCTTCTCTGTGGCATATTTACAACAGTTTCAGTTTCATACCGATTTGTGTCATTCCTTTACTGACTCTCTTCCCCACCAGGCAGCCTGTAGGCCAAATGAGGGCAGGGATACCTAAAGCCGTTCATTGTACCCTAAGAGTGTCTGGCACTTAGTGGGTACTTGGTAAAGCTGACTTTATTGAACATGTGTATAAAATGAGCATGAAAATAAACACATATAAATTCAGTGTGAAAAATGTACCCATTGCGTAGTGTTTGAAAATTCTAAAGATAAGCACAGCATTGAAATCAGTAACAAGAACATTGGGAGCTTTTGGAGGATTTCAGAAATTAAAGTAGGAGGGCTTCTTTTCTCACACAGGTTGAGTAGTGGGTTGATGCGAGTGATGGGGATTTTTTTTAAAGATGTTATTTATTTATTTGACAGAGAGAGCAACACATGTACAAGCAGGGGGAGTGGGAGAGGGAGGAGCAGATTCCCCATTGAGCAAGGAGCCTCGTGTGGGAGTCGATCCCAGGATCCTAAGATCATGAGCTGAGCTGAAGGCAGACGCTTAAGCGACTGAGCCACTTGGGCGCCCCAGTGATGGGGATTTTTTTAAATGAAAAATTTCACTTGGGCCGAAGCAACTGGTTTAAGCATATAAGAAATATGCTAAGATATGAAAATAGTGCCTTCAACCTTATTCTTGCCAATTTGCCCCTACATATATTGAACAAGAGCCATTATAAGGAAAGGAAGAGATGATTGAGACCAGGGACATGCTGGAGAGGCAAAGGAGAGAAGAGGTTTCAAAAATGTTTTAGTCTCCGGGTTGTGGGTATTCTGCTGGGTATGTCTTTTTATATCCTTGCTTCTAAAATCCATGTCATTACATGCAATATAATTGTCTCTGCTTCCATATGGCGACAAAATTCTAGCAACTATATCAGGATCTCAATAAATAGGCAAAACGAAAATGTTGCATAAGTTGTTTTCCTTCAGTTACTTTGCAAATAGAAACCCCCCAATAATAAAACACAAATTTTGTAAATTAGAATAGTATCAGTTATGAATGCCATTTTGCAATTATGAGAGTAAAAACATTCCACATTGAAATAAGAAATGCCATCTGATTTCGATTTAACTCAAAGGGGGCAAAACACATTCCATTTAAGAATGACAAATAAAGCTGTCAATGTGATCCATTTATAGGCCCTCTGAGAATGCCACAAATCCACATACTGTTCTGAGAAGCTAGTTATTGTATTTGCTCTCTCAAAGAGAGAAGGCGTAGAAGTCCCTATGACAGACTGTTACCCAAGGAAACTAAGGTTAGGGGGAATAACTTAATGTTAGACAACATCCTAGGTGCATACGCCTTCAAGGGGAGAATGAGAGCTTCAGGCATCGTATTTAAATAGTGTGCAGCAGTGGAAAGGGTGAACTGCTGCAGGGACTGATGGGGTGTGAGACAATGCAGAAAACCCTTTGTTTTCCTAGTCTGTCCCCCCCGCCCTCCTCTGAGCTCTGCGAGGGCCTCACTGACCTCACGAGGTCTCCTCCTTCAAGGAAAGCCATAACATCTTCATGTAAACATCCGAAGTGTCAGTTATTTTTGGACGTTCATTATGGGTTATTTCAGGCTCCGGTACAAGGGCACTTGCCACAAATGAACATTGGAAATATAATCTCCATTCTTCATTATGATAATGAAACTTCCTTCTTTTAAGAAGCAGTTTGCTATTAAATACATATCCATGTATTCGTATAAAAGTATATATAAAACATGGCCCTCTGCAGGACATAACTGATTATATTTTTCTCCTTTGCACTGGCTGATGAAAAACTGAGGACAAAATTTGTTACTATCTTCTAGCAAGAGTGTTGAATTTCATGGCATAAATTTTCAGTATGAATCTCTCTCCTGGCCCCATCTTATGTTCTTAGCCTTATTTTTTTCCTTTGACTCATTTTTTCTTACCTCTTTGAAATATATTTTATATTGCTGTACAGTATGCATTTTTATTAGCCTTTCTCTATAAGCCTTAAATCCTTTCCAGCATATAAATAAAACATTCAACATTTATAGATGCCTTTTTTTTTTCCTTTGAAGGGTTGCAGAATTTTCCCGAGGCAACATATAATTTATTACTATAGATGCATGAATATTAACACATTGGTATTTATAGTAATTAAATTTTTTGTGATATTTAGTTTAATATTTCAGTTAGATTTTCTTAGTATTTACATATGTACCTTTAGAAGTGGGATTCCTAGACTGAGGCCCAGGGACTGAGATTATGTGCAAAATTTTGAGCATGTAAAATTTTATTAATGAGGCATTTTGTGATTTTAATTCCAATTCTGAAAGGTGGTTTTGACCCAAAAGATTAAAAAAAAAAAAAAGATTACTGCTTTGCAGTGGAATAATTGCGTAAGATCAGATCTTGGTCTTCTGACACTCAACTAATTGACAGCCTATTTATTGATTACCCACTAAGTGCCTAGCACTGCAATAGATACTCTGTAGCTGTTTATTGCAGTAAACAGAAATAAATGTGTAGGCTTGACCTCTAACCTCAGGGTGCTTCTAGTCTAGTGGAGGTAGGGTAGACTATAAAAAAATGAACATAAAACAAGCAATATCCGAGGGGAGAATATTTGAGATAAAGGGACCAGCTAATGCAAAGAAGGTGTTATAGTCCATAGATATCTCTTCTAGGAAATATCAATGGTAGATCTCCAAATTCACTTTCAGTACTTCAGTCTAGAAATATCAGACTCATGCTCTTATGCATGAAAGTCAGAAGTCTTTGCCTTGTTCTCATTTTTTTAAAAGTTAGATTTCCTAATGTGAGGGAAACGTATCTTCAAAGAAACAATGCGAGGTATTTTGTTACACATTAATTTCATTCAATAAGTATTTGAGTCTCCCATCTGTAAGGCACTGTGGGAGATGCCCTCAAGGTGCTCAGCGCAGACCAAATAAACCATAACTATCATACCTGTAACTATAATGTACTGTAAACCAATCCCATATTGTTCTGAGCCATAGGTTTATGAGCCAAGTAAATTCTAGAGCACAGACGCTTTAATATACAGTTTGAAACCCAAAGCTTTTTAGAAAAGCACCAATCACCCTGTAAAAGTTGAAGATGGATGAGCTGGACAAAGTGACACATCATGAAAACTGGGATTAAACATTCTTTGGAATAAGAAGCCTGGACTCTGGTTTGGAAAATGTTCTCAATAGCCCTGGCTGTGTAAATCAATACATTAAGAGGTGACTAAAGATCATAAATATTTCCCACATTATTAGATGTTTTCCTAAATTAAATTCTTTATACATATATTAAAGAAATAACATCCTGATAAGATGAAAATGACAATGAGGTCACAGAATTCTGTGGGATGTCTCCTGGGAACCAGAAACCATGTGAGAGCTCTGTGCGCGTGCCCTGGGAGGGAAGGCTGTTAGGAGGTTTGTTTTACGGAGAGGGAGAAACTGAGGTCTGGAGAGGCAAAGCGATTTGCCTGGTCACAAAGCTGCTCACAGGAGATGGCTAGGATTGGAACCTGAAAAGTCGGACTCCAGAGCCCCTAGGAGCCCATTTGCTGCGTTATCAGTCAACTATGAGAAGGCAGGGTGTTGCATGAATTCTCTCCGATAAACTCATCTGCTTTGCGGTTTAAATGGCTTTGGGGAACAACTTTCTGAATGATGAGTCGGAGCTTATCGTGTGCAAATTAATTTAAATATTAGCCAACGCGAGACAGTTACGATGGCAAATCTGCTATTAAGAGTAACACATGCAATTAAAGTTTTCTTGACTCTGGATAGGAGTATGTGATTGAAATTGTCCATAATACTCCCTCTCCTGGGAAAAATCAGGAAGGGTTGAATGTATTTACTTTGAGATCCTCAGTTAAAAGTACAAACATTCTTCTACTAACTTGTTTCTGCGCTTACTGTTTTTAGATAATGAAATTTTAACTTGGAAAAGGGAGATGTTAAAGCTTTCTCTAAATCCAGATCAAACAATATTTCACCATTCTTGTAGGCTCCTGGGCCACTGATACCCCTTAAATACTAAGGGGGCAGCAACAACAACAGCAGCAGCAGCAGCAACAACAACAACAACAACAACCCTGTATTCTAGTGTTAGGTACCACCGATTGAATATGCGTTGTCACCCACTGTGCCAAGCCCTTCCTTTCATCCTCACAACCACCCTGTTAGAAGCTCCCTATTATTATTCCCAATTCACAGTTTAAGAGATTGGGGCCCACAGAACTTGCACACACACTAAAGGCTTCCCAGCTTGTTAACGGAGGAGCTGACACCAGGCTATTGACCCTGGAGCCCAGGCCGCCTCCTATTTCACTCTACCATCTCCCTTTGATCACCTTCTCATCCCTAGCCGATACATCACTAAGCACGCACTGTTTCCGAATATAGGCAGTCTTAAAACCCTTCAGAATTTAAGGCTGTCCACAGTCTGGACTTTTCGAGAAACCAGTCCAAGCTAATTTCTCAATATTCCTTACTAAATATCCTCAAGGCCTAAGGGAACCTGCCTTCTGTCAAAGCCTTAAGAAGTCTCCTAAACCCACAATCCAGCTAAATTCTCCTGCTCTTAAAGGCCAAGTCCAGGGGCACTTGAGTGGCTCAGTAGGTTAAGTACCTGCTTTCAGTTCAGGTCATGATCCCGGGGGTCCTGGGATCGAGCCTCACATTGGGCTCCTTGCTCACCGGAGAGTTTGTTTCTTACTCTTCTCTGCTGCTCCCCCTGCTTGTACTCTCTCTTTCTGTCAAGTTAATTAATAAATGAAATCTAAGAAAAAAAAAGGCCAAGTTCACATTCTACTTTTGCAAGATACCTTCTAGACCCACCAGACCAGAGGAAGTAGTTTGAAGAGTTGGCCTCTACTGTCTACGTTGCAAATGATCCTGATGTCCCCAAGAGCTTTGGCAGCCTGGATCTATGCAATACTATGAGAGTCGTGTTAGAAAGTGCTATTGGGCACTTTTCTCAGGAGCATGTTCAGAACTTTTATCAGTTTCTCAAAGCTTAACAACCACTCAGCATTACCATCCCCTCTCCCACCCGGCCCGCAACCCAGCCCCAAGTTCTGGAAACTAATGACATTAAATGCTAATGTTCACTGAGCATGGTTGCCGGATTTAGCAAATAAAAATATTATGTGGGACATGCCTATACTAAAACATGATTTGTTGTGTATTTGAAATTCAAATTTAACCAGGCATCGTGTACTTGATCTGCAGCCCTTTCCTTGAATGTTTTGTGGATATTAATCTTTTCTCTCTGCTATACTGAGTGTAATCATCTGGAGGGCAAGGGGCTTCATTACTGCTTCACAGAACCTAACACTTAAATTTATTGCTAATTACTGATTTACTTTTGTGGTCCAACAGAAACATTTTGG
Source organism: Enhydra lutris kenyoni (assembly GCF_002288905.1). Classification (NCBI taxonomy): domain Eukaryota; kingdom Metazoa; phylum Chordata; class Mammalia; order Carnivora; family Mustelidae; genus Enhydra; species Enhydra lutris. Next base: position 16,011,829 of record NW_019154096.1, read on the forward strand.
AACATTCTTGATTTGGGGGCAATATCAAACCCAATAGCTATATCATGATTATATATATATACGGCTTTTGTTACAAGGAAACAGATTCCCATCATACCTAGTACACTATTTGCTAGCTTCAAACACACGAACTTTCCCCCAATTATGTTTGTTTAAAAAAAATCCTCTTATAAGGAACCAGGAAAATTTCAAAACATACTAAGAGTATTATTGAATCTCAAAGTGAGGTCTTCAGACTATTTGATTGAGAAAATCACCAAAGGTGTTAAAAATGCAGTTGTCTGGGCTGAATCTCAGACCTATTAATTCAGAAATGCGCAGAAAGGCTCTAAGCAATCTGGGTTTTTAAAAGCCTTCCAGATGATTTTCATGCCCTCTAAAGTTTAAGGACTGCCTTTTTTATGGGATGTAATACTCTAGCAAGGATTGCTCTTTAAGTTAGAGAAGAAAAGTTATTTTAGTCCTTAACAACAAGCCATCATCATTTGGAGTTCAAAATATCAATCATCTTTTAAATGTATCTTGAATCTATCATGCTAGTGGTAAATGTTCAGCCCTGTAGATTTGCCATTTGGAGCTCCTTAGCATTTAAACAGAACTGGTAAACTAACGATAGGTATTAAAAGGCTGCCTGATAGATCATTAAAATAGTAAATTGAGTCACTGAAATTTATACAGGCCATACAAAATTAAAAAAAAATAAGATTATCTGAAGTAAAGTGTTCTACTGTGTATTAATGTTGCTATCCAGGATTGGTCTGGGAAACCTAAGGCTCTTTGGGATTTCTGGGGAAAAAAAAAAAAAAAAAAAAAAAAAAGTGTCATTTCCTAACACTCCCTGCCACTGTTGACTGGGTAGTCCCTGGGATTTTTGACTGCTTGGTGAGGCGTGTGCTGGTCTGGAAGTCAGGATGCACAGGTTCTCTATTTTATGTTCTGTGTCTTCATCCATAAAATAATAGCTTGGACCATTAGTTGGTCTCCAGTGTGTCATCTTCTTCTTCTTCTTCTTCTTTTTTTTTTTTTTAAAGATTTTATTTATTTATTTATTTGTGAGAGAGAGAGAGCGAGCGAGAGAGTGCGTGCAAGTGAGCACAAGCGGAGAGAGAAGCAGGCTCCCTGTGGAGCAAGGAGCCTGACGTGGGACTCGATCCCAGGACTCTGGGATCATGACCCGATCCGAAGGCAATGGCTTAACCAACTGAGCTACCCAGGCGCCCCTCTCGTGTGTCTTCTGAACCTAAGTTCCTGTTATCATTCTGAGGTTCAGTTTTCTCTGTTGTAAAATATGGGTCTTGGACTATATGGAGTGTGTCTGCTTATCCAGGGAGTCCCGTGGTAGCCGTGTTTTCTCCATTATTGTACTTGGATCCCCATTCACATAACTCAGGCTCACGGTAACAGTGTAAGATTGATGATGTTTCATTTGGTTTTTCCCAGGGATGGGACAGTATATCGGCCATTAGCACATGTCCTTTGTAGGAGATAATTATTCATTATATAATTATAATCATATAATTCATAATCATTCATACACACTTACTGATCACAGCTATGTGCTGTGTGTCACTGTGCTAGACCCTGGGAAGACAGTAATGAAAAAAGTCAGGCAGAAAGAGCTCCAGGCTCATGCGGCTTATAGTCTGATGGGGGAATGATGGAGAAGATAAAAACAATAGCCACATGTAAGCAGACGTGTAAGTAAAATAAGTGCGGTTTGTAATCAGTGTTTTAAAGGGATCACTGGGCCTGAGATAGAAAAAAACAGAAGACTATTCGGGAAGAACCTCTTGGAGGGGGCAATATTTACTTGGACCAGCAGGAAGGAAAAAGAGACCAGGATGGGGGTTGGAGGAAAGGCCAGGGCAGGGAACAGCATATTCTGGAATCCTGTGGGAGGAGCTGTTTATGTGCTTGGCATCCAAAGGTCTCTTCCATCTCTGAGAGGGAATTTAATTCAAAATTAGAGAAAGGAAATCAGAAGCCCAAAGGGCTGAAGGGACTGATCTGAGGTCAAATGGCCAGTCAGTCAATGGGAGAACTCTTCCATGCCTCAGTCCAGAATGTGAGCCCTTCTGAGGGATCAGGATCACAATGCAGCAGGAAGCACCACAATGCTTTGTTTCAAATCCTCGCTCTTTGACTCATCAATTGCTCGTCCTTGGGTACCAGAGCTTTTTTGAGATTCAGTTTTCTTTTGTGTGAAACACAGATGACATCGACTGCATCAGATTGTTACAGGGATTGAATGAGCTAATGTGGCTGATTGCCTGGTACATCATAGGCACCGTGCTCAGTAAATGAAAACTCCTTTGATTTTTCACCAAGTGCACTTTCACCCAAACCAAACTGTTGGAAAATAAGTAGGGCAGAGGTTAAGTGATTTGGATAAAGGAAGAGTGCTAGCAGTGGGGAAGTTCTGGAATACCGGGCTGGGGCTCGTTCAGCAGCTACTCATCTGAGGGCTGAGTGGAGGAAATAAGAAAAGGCCACTGAAGGTGGGAAGATGTCAAGAAAAACATCTCCAGATTTGTGGTTCTGCTCACAGCTTAATCTGCTACTGGGAAAACTACAGTTGTCTTCATAAAACAGAAAAGACCATCCTTAGTAATATTTGTACTTACAATTAGCATATAAGAAACAGGTTTTACTCTAGGAAACCAGTAAGCAGAAAAATGAGACACTATTATTAAATACACGTAAAGAGAAAATGTGATGTTAACATGTCACTCAATCCACTGGGAACAAATTAATTTAATTATCTGTAGGATATTAAAATGATTGCCGGTATGAAGGATACTTAAAAACCAAGCCCATGGTATTAGAAGAATGAATAATTTATCTAAGTAATGGTGAAGATTTTCTTCATTGTGAACAAAACCACAGATTAAACTTTAGCCTTAAAATACTGAGAGGCATATTTCATGGATTAAAGCGGACAGCTAGCTCTAAGGCCATCCCACAAAAGCTGTTTGCTCTCCCCTTAGACATACCCAAAACGTGAGGGAATATTTATGGTTCAGGCACACTTGAACCAGGGCTGAATATTTCTTAGTTTCGGAAGTTCAACTACTGGGTCCCTTTTCCCCCAGCCATAAGGTAAGTGCCATTCTATATATAACTTTTTGAAATGCTGCTTACTTTATGATTCTCTGCCGATGGTGCCTTATGGGAGAAATTTTATTTCAAAGTTTCACAGGATGTGAATTGAACTCATTATTTTACTCTAAACTCATTGTTTAATTGACAAGAAACATGCATTCTAAATCATCTTGTATGCATGGCAGAAGCGGCTACATAAATTTAACAATGGGTGGATTATTACTATTTTGCATATTTATGGAATTTTATATTCAGGAAGCATTTTACAAATCTTTTATTAGTTAATCCTTACACTTACGAGTGAGTCTGACAGGTGGTAAACAATGCTTTGGGTTTTAAATTGCCAGTACGTGAAAACTTTAATGGGGGAAAAAATCTACTGCATTCCTCCTTGCTCCCAAACTTGCCAAGAGCACATTTTTGATACTTTTTCCCTCTCACCAGACACGAGGGCTAGAGGCCTGCAAGCAGGTTGGTGTCCACCTGAAACACAAGGAGAAAGGGGCATACTGGGCTCTGTCCCAGGTCAGGTGGCCAACATCAGGGGAAACCTCAGAAGACACCAAGGTGATATTGACAGCGTTCCCAGCGAGACACATCCCAGTAACAAAGCACATAAACAGACACATTAGGAAGCAATTTTTCTAAAACTATACAGTTAACTTGATTTTCAGTTCTAATGATGCCATACTTACTGGACTCACTCTCTAATGACAGCACCAGTTCTTTCCAAATGAAAGCATGCATGTTAAAGAAATAAAACCTGACTCAAACTAAGAAAGTTTGTATTTTTTTTTTCAAAAAGTTACAAATTGAAAAACACTTAGCAACTTTGAACATTCCCTGCAAAGTTTTTAGGACCCTCCAATGTACCCCCCTCCAGATATGAGAAGGTGTTAAAGAGCAGGGCAAAGAAAGCCTGTATGGATTAAAGTCTCATTGTTGACCCAAACCTTTTACAGCCTAGGGCTTTCAAAGCTACCAAACGAAGAAAAATCAATCACGCATCACCTGGGGGCTGGAAATGAGGAGCTGCAGATGCTGCACCTACTTTCTGAAGATTCCAGCATGGACACGTCGTCCTGCCCAGATTCTAATCTCTTCTGAGTGACAGTGTCTCTATCCCTCTAATCCCTCAGGCCTCCGCCTCCATGGTGTGTGTGTGTGTGTGTGTGTGTGTGTGTGTGTGTGTGTGTGTGTGTGTTTGGAGGCCAGTTGGGTTGGAGGGTGCAGAGAACACCCAAAGTATATTGGAAGCTAACACCCTGTGAGGCCCCTTGCGTTCTCAGTGTCGCTGGGCAGCTGTCAGGAGGTCAGCGTAAGGTAACCAGGTCACCCCTCTTCCAGGGGTGCAAAGGGATGCTTCAAGCCCTCGCGTCCCCTGGGTGCGCGGGTACCGCGAGAGCGCGCACGGAGGGACCCTCTGAGTAACACCTCCTACCCTGGCGCGTCCCCCATGTCCCAAGACGCGGCCCCGCCCCGCTTGCGCTGACTACCTGCAGACGCTGGAGGCGCGGCGACAACGTCTGGCGGTCCTGCGGTTGGTGGGGCGAGCTCTCCGGCTTTGTAAAGCCGTCCGACCCCACTCTCTCTCACCTCGGGGGGGCCCCCAGTCCGCCAGGAACCTCCCCGTTGGGCCACCGCGCTGCGACCGGCCGCCGCCTCTCTGCGGGGCGGGGGCTGCCGGGCCCTCCCCACCTCGCGGCCTGCTCGGAGACCTTCGGGCGGGGCCCTGGGCCGCTCAGATCCCCGCCCCTCTTCCCCGGAGCTGGCACCCCGCGGCGCCAGCTCCACCCCCCACACTGGGGGTCCCCAAGCCCCGGTCAGTCCTAGTGCCTGTGACCCCGCCCTTGTCTACTCATGGCGGGAGGGACCGCGCCCCAATGTCGCCGTCCCCACGACCCACCTCTGGGATTCCCGTGGGGTGCCAGGAGTGGGGCGACTCCTTCTACTAGTGGAGGCCAAGTCTGGGGAAAGTTTCTGGCGAAGTCAAGGGTCAGCCTTTACTTGTAGGGACGTTCTCTAGCCAAGAGATAGAAACCCAAGCGATTCTATCTGCGGTTTCTGCTGACATCACAAACCACACATCACTCGGTGTCGTGTTGGTAGTTTACACAAAGACTCCCTATCATTACTGCAGCCCTTTGTACGTTTGCCCTTCAGAACCCCAGCCGAGTGACATTTCAGTGGAAGCGTTAAAGGAACCTAATTTTTTAATAAAAACTTAATGCTGGAAACCAGTACATTCATTATATGCTAGCTCTGCCCCAAGCTCCAAGCATGGTCTCATCTGGATAATTCAGACCTTTCAGTGACCAGGATTACATAGGTCACTATCTCTCACTTCCAAATCTCCAGAACTTTCCCTGTCTTCAGTCGCCTTTTTTATTTCCCTGGCTATATGGAGGAGGGGTGAAAATGAAATGCAACAAAAACAATTTGAAGAGCTCTTAACAGCTGGTATAAAAGTTTATGGGAGAGACAGTCTGCAATCATTGAAAATAAGATTCGGAAATTATCTGTAGATCTCACTCTTCAGTTTTGCCATTTTGCTTGAATTTGAGTTATGGAATGCTAGTAGTATCTATTATTTTTAGCAGAAATAATACTTTTCTAAGAATTATTAAGCAGATTAAATGTATAATATGTTGTCAGATCATCAACATCAGTTATGATGGTGGATCATGGTAAAACTCCCTTTACAGAAGAATGTGGTCACCACCAGCTGATAGGAGACACAACATCTTTCTGGTGAGATAAAATTGGTTTTGTCTTAGATGTTAAATGATAGAGAAAGGTAAGCTAGAAAACAGAATCTCTCTAGTCCTACCTGCCATCTAATGAATATATTGCCTTTTAGTTTCCCTCTTTTTTTCCAATTGCTCCTAATAAGCTGTAATTTAAAGATTGCTCAAAACTTTGGTATTCATTCATTCTTTAAAGTATTTAATGAGGACTGGAAAACTGCCTGGCATTGAGCTTGGTGCAGGTGATATAAGGGTAGACTAGACAGATAGATACAAGTTCTCCCATCTAGGAGTTCACATTCTGTGGGTGGAGAGACAGTCACTAAACAGGCAAGTGCAAACATAATTAATTGTGCCTGTGAAAAGTGTGTGGAAGTATGGAGCGCTAGGAGAGGAGACCTTCCAAGTGGTCTGACTTTTACATTCCTATTTTGTTTTGAACTCTAGAGTTATTCAGTGCTGCAAAGTTTTTTTGTTTTAGTTTAGTTTGTTTGTTTGTTTGTTTTGTTTTTGGCTATCCTTTCTTTCATGTCACATATTCAGTCCATCAGGAAACCCTGATTAGCTCCAGCTTCAGAATGTTTTCCAAATCTGACCCTAACTACCACTCTCCCAAAGCAGCATTGCCTATTTGGATTTCTGCAAAAGGCTCTGTACTTGTCTTCCTGCTCTCAATCTTGTGCCTATGGTCTATTACCCATGGAGAATTTAAGGTGACACTTTAAAAGTGTATGTGCTGAGTGCTGTGAAGTGTATAAGCCTGACGATTCACAGACCTCTACCCCTGGGGCAAATAATACATGTTAATAAAAATAATTAATAAAGAAATAAATTAAAAAACAAAACAAAAAGCGTATATATTAGCTCACATCAATCCTCTGCTCAAAAACCACCCAATGGCTTCCCATCACTTTTTTTTTTTTTTTTTTAAGATTTTATTTACTTACTTAGAGAGAGAGCGCGAACGCATTTGCATGCGCCTGTGAGCCTGGGGAGTGGTAGAGGAAGAGGGAAAAGCAGACTCCCTGCTGAGCAGGGAGCCTGAGTGACTGATGGACAGACAGATTGATGGATGGGGGGCTCCATCCCAGGACCCTGGGATCATGACCTGAGCTGAAGGCCGATGCTAAACCAGCTGAGCCACCCAGCTGCCCCTCTTCCCATTATTCTCAATCACTTCCCATTTTGACAACACAAACTTGACTCTAGTTAACCACCAAAACCTTACATATCTGACACCCCATCTCTCTTTATCTCCATCTTTGTCACTGTCCCCTCCCCAACCCTGCCACCCTCACTAGTCTTTCTGCTATTCTCTCATTGCTCAGGCTCCTGCCTTTTGGTCTTTGAGCCTGGACTCTTCCTCTCAATATTCTACTGAGGCATACTCCTCAGTAACAGATATTTGCTCCCTCATGCTCCTATCAAGAGAGGTAATCCCTGACCACCTCTTCTAAAATAGTCTCCTCTTGCAACCCTCTCACTCTCTCTTTATTCTACTTGAGTTTTCCTTATAATATAATTTGCACACATACACATGCACACATTTATTGTTTGTTGTCTCTCTTTTAGAATGAGAACAACTTGGTTATAATGTCATGCATGTAGAAGATACAAAATAAATATTTGGAAAGAAAGCATACAAATTGGGGGAGCTGGGTGGTTCAGTGGGTTAAGTGTCTGCCTTTGGCTCAGGTCATAATCTCATGGTCCTAGGATTGAGCCTCGCGTGGGCTCCCTGCTCAGTGGGAAGTCTGCTTCTCCCTCTGCACCTCTCCCCGGCTCATTCTCTCTCTCTCTCTCTCTCAAATAGATACAATCTTTTTTTTTTTTTTTTAAAGCATATAAATTATGTTACAGACTGAATGTGTCTCCCCAAAATTAGTATGTTGAAGCTCTAATCTCCAATGTGACCAAACTTGGAAATAGGGTCTTTATGGAAGTAATTAAGGTTAAATGAGGTCATAAGTGAAGGGCCCTGATCTGATAGGATTAGTGTCTTTTTTTAAGAAGAGACACTGGAGAGTTCACTGTAGTACAGAGGAAAAGCTATGTGAGCACCCAGAGTTGGCAACTGCAAACCATAAAGAGAGTTCTCACCAGGAACCAAGCCCACAGGCACCTTGACCTTAGACTCCCCAACTTCTAGAACTGTGAGAAACAAATGTCTGTTGTTTAAGCCATCCCATCTATGGTATTTTGTTATGGCAGCCTTAGCCAACTAAGATAAATTACATACAATGTAAAAGAAAGAGTTTTGATGCAATCTATACTCATACATTATAGCCAATCATTTCAAGATTACTAATGCATGAAATGGTGTGATGGTGTGTCCTTCAGACAATTAACAAACTTTGCAGGATCTCCTGGAATAATTGAGGCTTGAAGATTAATCTTATCTGGAACCAAGAATAAGTAAGTATTTAATGTAAACAAAAGTCTTGTACAGCTTTATTTGTTTCTGAGGTCATGAATGACTGAAGCTCATAGGAGTAAGGATGGTCTGGTCATGATCACCATGGTGAAAAATGCTGTTTCAGGAGAGCACATCCTCTAAACTCCATAAAACTTTCTACTGGTCCAGGGAAGGGCTCTTATGTTACGGTGTGCCTAGAACATAGTCATGGCCCATTGATATTCAAGCAATGCATCAGATATTTCCGATAATAGCTTTCCTTACCTACCACAGCTGCTTCTACCCTTTACCTCCAAAATAGGCTGTGGGCAGTAAACTTAAACTTCCCTTTTTATTTAGTTAAAAAAAAAAAGCCCTAAGTTTTTGCAAATATATAATATACAGATTGATACTGGCTACCTTAGTTGCCGATAGGTCAGTTGGTCTCCTGTGCTCCCTAGCAGAGGTATTTTGAGGAAATACAGGGAGATCCCACAGCATGGAGGGGCTAACATGTGATCCTTACTCTTCTTTTTTTTCATTTCCATTGTGTTGTATCTTACTGATTTTATATGTGTTCACTTAAGGAATTAAGGATTCTATTATTCAGTATTAACCAACTCAGCAGTCACAAAATAGAAAAGTGTCTTAAAAGGATTTCTGTAAAGAAGATAATGCTAATAGTACAAGCATAAGCAAATAACAGGAAATTGTGGAATTGAAGCTTTTCTGACTGTAGTAAGAATTCTTTGCCACAATGGGAGGTTAAAAATGTTGATGATTTACTTAATTCAGTCTTACCAGAAGTTGGCTTCTGCTTCTCAATGAAATGATCAAGAAGACATATGAAATATGGATTTATATCTAATTTTATTACCAATGAGCATTACCTTGAGTATATATTACACTTTGAGACATAGGCTAATAATGTGAAGCACTGTGACTTAGTAAGAAAATAACAAATATGATCTAGTTCGTCACTGATTTTTAACAATTCTATTTGTGTTTATGTTTTTATAATGTATAATGGCATATGCAATACATCTTATTAATAAATTAATAGATGAATAAATATTGGGGATATATACAGATCATTTTTAACTGATGGACTGTCTATCAGAAATGTTTGGAAACATTGATTTCCATAACCAGGGGTAAAATAATTCATTAGAACCCAAAACCCTGCTCCTGAAAGAAAAAACAAAACAAAACAAAACAAATAAAAAACAACTTCTTAATCAGAGAATACCTATTCAGGGTATGGATTTTCCAGCACCTTTTAAAATTTTATTTACTCATATATTTATTCGAAAGAGAGAGAGAGAGATCATGAGCAGGGAGGAGGGGTAGAGAGAGAAGGGAGCCTGCTTCGGGTCTCCATCCCAGGACCCTGGAGTCATGACCTGAACGCATGAGCTGAAAGCAGATGCTTAACCGACTGAGTCACCCAGGCGTCCTATCCAACACCTTTTTAAAATATCTTTGTTCTCTTTTCTGTCTTGTGATCATTCTGTAATTTCAAGATAAATAAGAAGAAGACCTTCTTAATTTACGATGGGATTTGGCAGAGGAGATTAAACTTGCCAGATAGAAGTAGTCTGGGGTCTACTTAGGAGTGTTACTTACCCTGCTACTCTAGTTTAGAATTACTCCAACTCATAATAGTATGACTTCATACTCCCCTGTCTTCTTTAAATTAGTTGATTTTTCTTTTAGAATGGAACGTACCCACAGAACCTGAGGTTTGAAATAATATGAAAACACAGTCAAACTCTTCTTACTGCTTACACCCAAGAAAGGTTTGCCCTATTTTTTTCAAGCTCTCAATGACCTCCCTTCTCCCCGCTCTAAGACTTAACATGTTTATCTGCAGGATGAATTTATAAATTTTCAGTTGCTCACCACAACATTGTGTAACGATTGATGTCAGCATTTCGTTAGTAGGAGCACTATCTGTTTAGTTCTGTTCTCTTAGCTGAGTGTCACGACACCATACCATTTGGAGAGTCAAGGGAGGCTTGACACAGCTCCTTGAGTGAATAAAGAGGCTGAGGCTTGGTATATCTACCACAGGGCCTGCGTGCGGTCAAAGCCCCAGATCCTGGCAAAGACTAGATTCCAAACCTTCTGACTTGTCATTCTGAGTACTTTTCACTGTGATATGCTACTTTAGAGTGACCTGCGTGAGAACGTCATTTTCTTTGCAAGTATGAGTTAGAGAAAGTAAGACACCTTGGACTAATGCCTCACTGTGTCCAGACACACGTGTCTGGCAGGCCAGGGTGTTTTAATTCCCCAAAGACCCTTACCTCAAAGGGTGCCCATGAAGGAAAAGGGATCATTCTTTCTTAGAGATTTGTTTCCTTTGCAATTAATAAAGGTTGAGAGGAGACCTTAGAGATTATTTTATTTTTATATTATTTATTTTATTTTTCACCTTTGGGGGGGTCTCAGAATTTAACTCTGTACTAAGTCACTGCCAGCTCCTGTTTTCCTAATTAGAACTTTAACCTTCACAAAATAATATTATTTTGGTAATACAGTCTTAATGAAAAATAATAATAAAAATATCAGTAAGACACAGGCCGGCAGAGTCCTTTAAACCAGTTAGTGGGGATTATTGGTTACTACTTAGCAATAATATCTAATAGATTGGTAGAAAATATTCAAGAGTGATGGAAACCTAATTTCCTGAGGTACATAAAATAGGACCAAATAAAATAGTGAAGAGTGTATTGTAAAGACAATCTAGTTGCCCAGATGGCCTTTCCTTAGTTACAGCTTTTATGGTTCTCAAAATGTGTGTGTTCTTTATTCTTTTATGAGAAAATAAAGATTTTCTTTTTCCCAGGGGCATGAAGTTACCCTGCAGTTTAGTTGTTAAAATACGCTGAATATTTTTTCTTTGTTACTTCTAGGACACTTGTATTTATTCTGGAACTCACCTTATTTCTTGTGTTTTCTGCCTGTATTTGAATTTCTGGCTCTGGACTCCAGATTTTAAATTTGTTAGCTGTATTTCTCATGATATTCTTGATAAGCTGGTTAATATTAGATTTTATGGCCCAAATTAAAGGAAGAAAATGCTAAAATTTGATTATCATCTCATCTAACTTGGATATTTTCCCCATCTCAAACTTGGAAAGTAGCAGTAGGGTAGAAAGGAATAATTCTGAAAGGAATTTGGAAATTTATCTGTAGTCCTATCATTGTGACTTGTAAATTATATAACCAAATTCCATGGATTGTGCAAAAATATTATTTAATTTTCTTATTAACAAAGTCTCAGAATTTGTGAAGTTTTTATTTTTACAGTACTGTGCCTTCTGGGCTTTATTACAAAAGAAAACACTGGATGATAAAATACATTGCTGTAATGTCTTTCCAGATACATTTTGTACAAGGGGCACCATCTTTTTTCCGTCCATAAGAGAAGACAAGTCCTTGATTGTAGGCTTCTCTATGTTTCTCTTTCTCAATATGCAGCGCTTAATAAAATTATTTTATGGTGGTCATGTATTCGTTTTCCACCTATAGCATGCTTTGTGAATAGGAACAGTAGAGGTGGGCGCCTGGGTGGCTCAGTGGGTTAAGCCTCTGCCTTCAGCTCAGGTCCATGATCTTAGGGTCCTGGGATCGAGCCCTGTGTCGGGCTCTCTGGTCAGCATGGAGCCTGCTTCCTCCTCTCTCTCTGGCTGCCTCTCTGCCTACTTGTGATCTGTCTATCAAATAGATAAAATCTAAAAACAAAAACAAAACAGAATCACAAATTATTAAGAAAAAAACAAAAAGAAACAATAGAGGCTGGAATTTATTGTGGGGGCTATCTTGAATTTTGAAACCATAGTTTTACAGTTGCCAATACAAGAGAGGACATTTCACCTTGGGAGGATATCCCCAACCTGAAGAGATGACACTCATAAATATAATTAAATACGGTAAATTAAAATTTGGTGCTACATTTCCTATAAACTGCATATTTCCTGGTATAGAACTGATTGAAGAGGGTGCTGAAAATCCATTTGCTTTTAGGGTTTTTGTCCCTTGACCTTTTGGAGTCCCTTATGCATTCAATGTCTTTCTAGTCTCTCTCCCTCCATATTCATTTTTAAAAATGGTGTATTATCTGTGCTTTAAAAAACTACTTTGTACTCGTGTCACTTCCTTCCTTCAAATGTGGTTCCCATTGCATGTAGGATTGAGTTCTCTTAGCCTTGGGAGGTAGGCCCTGTAGGACTTGGCTCTGCATACCATTTTCATCTCTCCCATATGTCTCCCCAAGCCCTCACCTGGGTCACTAAGCTCAGTGACACCAGACATCTTTCTGTTTCTTGAAGACAGCACCCTCATTCTTGACTCTGCACCTATGAGTAGAATGTTCCTCAGCCTGGAATGTTTCTAGCCCAGATTTTCAAGGGACCAGTTCCTTTCCAATATTCCTTTCATCCTCCTCATCTAATGTTGCCATCCACCCCTCCAGCCCTTCTCCAGCACTTTAACTTATTTTTTTTCTTCATAGCACTTATCACTTCCAGGAATGATAATATCTGTTGCCACTTTAAAATATGATCTCAAGGAGAACACAGTTGCTGTGAAATTAGGATCCCTGTCTGTATTCACATCTGTCTAGTCATTCTTTAGCACAGAACCTGGAACATAGTAGGTGCTCAGTAAATATTTATTTTTAATGAAAATATGGATGTAGCCATACTATAAGTGGTAGTTAAAAGCATAGGGTTGAGGGGCGCCTGGGTGGCTCAGTGGGTTAAAACCACTGCCTATGGCTCAGGTCATGATCTCAGGGTCCTGGGATGGAGCTCCATATAGGGCTCTCTGCTCAGCAGGGAGCCTGCTTCCCCCCACCCCCCGCCGCCCCCACTTGCCTCTCTGCCTACTTGTGATCTCTGTCTGTCAAATAAATAAAATCTTAAAAAAAAAAAAAGCATAGGGTTGAGATCTGCACTTAAATCCTGGCCTCTTGCTGTCTAAGCTTTCTCAAGTGTCTAGGATTCTTCAATCAAAACAAGGTGATAAAAGTACTTATCAGTGGGACGCCAGGGTGCCTCAGTCAGTTAAGCATCTGCCTTCAGCTCTGGTCATGATCTCAGGGTCCTGGGATCTTAGGCTCCTCATTCTGCGGGAGTCTGCTTCTCCCTCTCCTCCCTATTTATGCTCTCTCTTGCAATCTCCGTTTGTTTCACTCTTGCAAGTAAATAAATAAATAAAATATTAAGAAAATACTCACCAGTGAAGTCTTTTGGGGGTATTAGTTGAGGTGATGTATATAAAATGCCTGTCGCAAGCCTAACATGACAGTTACTCACTAAAAAGTAGCTATAATATTATGCTTTTTCTTCAGGTGGGAAAGGAACAGGATGGGCTAGATGCCAAGTATACCCTGAATCCCGAGGTCAAAAGCCAGGAAACAAAGTCTTTGATTAAATTCAAAAGCATAAACCTCCAAAGGTCAGAATTTGGCTTAAGCGGATGAGAGCAAGAAGCAAGGAAGAAACAAAGGTAGAAGGCTTAAGAAAAGTGTCACCAAAGGGATCGGTCGGAGTGCCCTGAGCCCATTTTTATTGGCGGGATTGCATATGGGTAATCTTATTGGCTTAAAACCCCAGGAGCAAGACTAGAAACAGATTGTCTTCATAGCTGGAACTTATATTACTTTGTTGGTTATATTTGAAACTATTTTGGATATTACATGTATCCTGTTCTAAATAATTGAGCCCAGTTGATTATTCTGTAAACTATCCTCTTATATTTATTGTCTAATTTCATTCTGAAACTTGAAGGTCAGATAAACCTAATGTAATCACTTGGTAGTGGTTGGTCCCAACTTAATATAGGCACTAGCAAATAATGGGCAAACAAAGCCCGACTGAAAAGAATTTAATCTTTGATGTTGAAAAAATGAAAAAGAAAAAGAAGGAACAGTATGATTATTATGGGAAAGAAGTCAGAACATTGTTAGAATTCCTTACGCATATATAGGACTTTGCTTTGTGATATCAGGTCACCTATGGGTGGAGGAATCAGGGCTAAACAAAGTATCTCCAGGGTGTGGGCCTCCAGAGGTTTCAATTCAGTCCTCTATAGACATTTTTTAGAAAGCACGATTGAGGGTTTTAGGTCTGTCTTAGCTCCCAGTTCCAAATTTTTAGCCTCAAACCTTAAATAACTTTTCCCTAAAACCACACTAACTATCCAAAACCATATAACCACAAAACCAAATCTTTCGTGGAAGGAGTGTATGTGGTAGTGGTCGCTAGGAGAATGTTATGTGTTACCAATTTTTTCTCCAGGTGTACAACGTTATAATTGGGCATCTGTGTGTACTCCAAAATGGTCACTGCTGAAAATCTAGTTATCGTCTACCACCATACAACTGGCCCCCTTCACCCATTTCACCCACGTCCCAATCTGAATCCCGTGTGGTAGCCACTAGTCCGTTCTCCATATCTACAAAGTTTATTTTTGTTTTGTTTTGTTTGTTATTTTAGATTCCACCGTATGGGGGATGTCCTATGGTATTTGTCTTTCTCCATGTGACTTACTGCACTTAGCATAACACCTTCAGAGTTCATCTGTGTTGTCCCACATGGCGAGGTTTCATTGTCTTTTATGACTGAGTAGTATTCTGTTTTCTATCTACACCACATCTCCTTTGCCCATTCATTTAAGTGGGCATTTAAGTTGTTCACATTTCACTGCAGTGAACATAAAGGTGCATTTATCTTTTCGAATCAGTGTTTTTGTATTCTTCAGATGAATACCCAGAAGCAGAATTGCTGGATCATATATAGTTTTATCTTTAATTTTTTGAGGAATTTCCATCCCGTTTTCCATGGTGGCCCCACCAATTTACATTCCCATCAGCAGTGGATGGGGGTTCTCTTCTCTCCACAACATCACCAAAACTTGTGGTAGCTTGTGTTTTGATAGTGGCTATGCTAATTGGTGTGAGGTGTTATCTTATTGTGGTTTTGATTTGTATTTCCCTGATAATTAGTGATGTTGAACATCTTTTCATGTGCCTGTTGGCCATGTGTATGTCTCCTTTGTAAAAATGTCTATTCAATTTCTCTGCCTATTTTTTAATTGGGTTGTTTGCTTTTTTGTCGTTGAGTTGTATTTATTTTGAATATGAATCCCTTGTTGGATATATAATTTTCAAGTGTCTTCTCCCATTCAGTAGGAGAAGACACTTTTTTTGTGTTTGGGTTACTGTTTTGTGTTTTGGTGATGGTTTTTTTTGCTGTGTAGAAGCATTTTAGTTTGATGTAGTCCCATTCATCTTTTGCTTTCGTTTCCTTTGCTTTTGGAGTCACATCCACATAAGTTTTGCTATGACTGATGTCCAGGAAATTACTGCTTTTATTTTTCTTTAGAAATCTTATGGTGTCAGGTCTTACATGCAAGTCTTTTCATCCATTTCGAGTTAATTTTTGTGTTTGGAGCAAGATAGTTCTAATTTCATTGTTTTGCGTGAGACTGTCCAGTTTCTCAGCACCATTTATTGAAGAGACTGTTCTTTTTCTGTGTATATTCTTAGATCCTATGTCATAATCAATTGTCCATATATGTGTGGGTTTAATTCTGGGCTTTCATTTCTGCTCCACTGATCTGTATGTCTGTTTTTATACTAATGCCATACTGTTTTGGTTATTGTAGTTTTGTAGTGTAGTTTGAAATCAGGGAGAAAGATACCAGCTTTGTTTATTCTCAAGATTGTTTTGGGTACTATGGTTCTATACAAATTTTAGAATTATTTGTCCTAGTTCTATAAAAAATACCATTAGAATTTTGATAGGGATTGCATTGAATCTGAGAATTGTTTTGTGTAATATGGGTATCTTGATAACATTAATTCTTCTAATCCATGAGCATGGAATATCTTTCCATTTATTTGTGTCTTCTTCAATTTCTTTCATCAGTTTCTTATAGTTTCCATTGTGCAGGTCTTTTACTCCTTTGGTTAAATTTATCCCTAGATATTTTTATTCTTTTTGATACAATTGTAAATGGGATCTTTTAAAAAATTTTTTTTTCTGATAATTTCTTGGTAGACTATAGAAACCACAGATTTCTGTATATTGATTTTGTATCCTGTTACTTTGCTGAATAGATTTATTACTTATTTATTATAATAGTTTTTTTGGTGGTCTTTTGGGTTTTCTATATGTAGTATCATGTCATCTCTAAATAGTGGGTTTTACTTCTTCCTTTCCAAATTGGATGCCTTTTCTTATTGTTCTTTTTTTTTTTTCTTTGCCTAACTGTTGTGGTTAGGACTTCTAATATTGTGTTGAATTAAAGTGATAAGAGTGGGAATCCTTGCCTTATAGGAATAGGCAAGGAATATAGAGGAATTCCTCTTAGAGGAAAAGCTTTGGTTTTTCACTGTTGAGTCTGATGTTAGCTATGGGTTTGTCATTTATGGCCTTTGTTATGTTTATATGTTCCCTTTATACCTACTTTGTTGGCAATTTTTATCATGAGCAGATGTTGAATTTGCCTATTTTCATCTATTGAGACCACTATAGGATTTTTATCCTTCATTTTGTTAATTATACTAGCTTTCTTTTCATTTACATTTGCATGGAATATCTTTTTCGTTCTGTTTTTGTTCAGTCTGTGTATGTCTTTCCAGCTGGAGTCAGTCTTTTGTAGGCAGCTTATAGATGAGTCTCTCTCTTTTTTTTAATCCATTTACCCACCCCTTGCCTTTTGATTGGAGAGTTTAGTTTATTTACATTTTAAGTAATTTTCGATAGTGTTTACTTATTGTTATTTTGTTAATTGTTTTATGGCTGTTTCTTTCTTTAGTGTTCTCTTTGTCATCTACTTTTGTGTACTTACCATACGTTTTGCTTTGTGGTTATTGTTAGGTTCCCATACAGTTTCTTACGTATATAGTGATCTGTTGTGAGTTGATAGTAACTTAAATTTGAACATATTCCTCATGTTATTTTTATATATGTGTGTGTGTATATATGTGTGTGTGTGTGTGTATATATATATATATATATATATATATATATATATTTATTTATTTGTGGGGGGCATGAGTTGGGAGAGGGAGAAAGAGAGAGAAAGAGAGAGAGAGAATCCTCAAGTAGACTTCCCACTGAGAGTGGAGCCCAACACAGGGCTTGATCCCAGGACCCTGAGATCATGACCTAAGCTGAAATCAAAAGTTGGACACTTAACCAACTGAGCCACCCATTTTATATTTTTGATGTGACATTTTACATCCTTCTATTTTATGCATCCCTTAATTAATTATTGTAGTTTTAGTTAATTTAACTATGTTTGTTTTTTGATTTTTATGCTACCTTTAAAAGTGATTGGTCTACTAGTTTTATTACGTGTTTACCTTTTCCAGTGAGATTTTTACTTTTGTGTATTTTCTTGTTATTAATTAGTGC
Source organism: Enhydra lutris kenyoni (assembly GCF_002288905.1). Lineage (NCBI taxonomy): Eukaryota > Metazoa > Chordata > Mammalia > Carnivora > Mustelidae > Enhydra > Enhydra lutris. The sequence continues at coordinate 16,029,507 of NW_019154096.1, forward strand.
CATTTATTTTTAGTTTAGGGAAGCCCTTTAACATTTCTTGTAAAGCTAGTTTAGTGGTGATGAACTAATTTTTGCTTATCTGGAATTTAGCTTTTGCTTATCTGGAAAACTCTTAACCTCTCCTTCAATTCTGAACGCCAGGTAGAGAATTCTTGGTTGGACTTTTTTCCTTTCAGCACTTTAAATAGGTTGGGCCACTCCCTCCTGGCCTGCAGAGTCTCTGCTGAAAAGTCTGTTGATCATTTTCTAGGTTTTTCTTGTATGTAATAAATTGTTTTTCTCTTGTTGTTTTTAAGATTCTCTTTTTATAACTTTTACCATTTTAATTATAATGTGTCTTGGTGTGGATCTCTTTGGATTCATCTATTTTGGAACTCTGGGCTTTTTGGGACTATGTGTGCTTCTTCTTCAGATTAGTGAAGATTTCAGCCATTATGTCTTCTAATATGTTTTCTGGTCCTTTTTCCCTATCCTCTCCTAGGACTCCTGTAATGCAAATATTATTCTGCTTGATGTTTTCCCAAAGGTCCCTTAAGTTATCCCCTTTAAAAAAAAAAAGCTTGTTTTCTTTTTGCTGTTCTGTCTGGGTGAGTTATATTGTATTATCTTTCCACTCACTGATCTGTCTTTCAGTTTCATTAAGCTGTTGTCGAAATCCTCTAGTATGTTTTCATTTATTGTATTCTTCAGCTCTACAACTTCAGTTTGGGACTTGCTTATATTTCCTGTCTTTGTTGAGGCTCTTGCTATGTTTGTACATTCTTCTGAGTTTGGTGAACATCCTTATGACCATTATTTTGAATTCTGATTGTTTATCTCCATTTCATTAATGTCTTTTTTTTTTTTTTTTTGATGTCTTGTCTTGTTCTTTTGTTTGGAATATATTCCTCTCTCTCCTCATTTTGCCTGACTCTGATTTTTTTCTATGTATTAGGCGAATCAACCACCTCTTAGTCTTAAAGGAGCAGCTTTGTGTAGGAAATGTCATATGGAACCCAGAAGTGCAATCCCTTCTGTGTGAGCTGGGCACTCAGAGTGTATCTCCTGTGCCTACTGTGCCCAGTGGTCTGCTGTGGAGGGGCTGTATTTACAATGGGAGGATTGAGTAGGGCTCTAATGCCGGAGGGGGGGGTGAGTGGGGCTGTCACCTGGTCTGGTCACAAAGTGGTTGCAGCATGGGGGTTGGTGGGGTTGTCCCTTGGCCTGGCTGTGATGCACTACTGTAATGGGGTACAGGGGAGGTCTGGTCTGTTACCAGATCCAACTGTGATGTGTGATTTCCCTGTAGGGGTGAGCCCACTTGCACTAGTGGGTTAGAGATCATTCCAAAATTTTCCCCACCAGTTAGGTTACATTAGGCTCTTCTGTGGTAACAAATATCCCCAAACTCTCAATGCTTTAACACAATAGAAGTTCATTTCTTGCTCAAACAAAGACCCATTGGGTTTGGGTGTCTTTTTGTGGCACTTAACCTCTATGAGGTGACTTGGCAATCCAAGCTCTTTTGATCCTGTGGCTCTGTAATCTCAATTCAGCACCTCCTTGATTATTGCTGTGCAGTAAGGAGAACCATATGGGACTTTGCCTTTCTTCAGCACTGAGAAATGGTATTTATTTTCTTGCTCACACTTTGTTGGCCCAAACTATTCTTGCGGTCCCACCTAACTGCAAGTGCATTGGGAAGTGAGGTTTTTCTGTGTACCCTGGAAGAGTGAGTGAGGCACCTGTGTTAGTGTGGACTAGCTATGTGTATTATTCCCTGAAATTGAATTTTTTTAAACAAGGGATTTAGCTCAGAACTCAAAATTATTCAAAAGAAGGCCTTGACATTTTTGTAAATTTATAATTGGAAAAATTTGATTATTGGCCTCTCTAGCATAGTTGGTGGTTCAAGGATTACTCAAGGATTGGACTAAAAATGCATTTTTATTGCAAATGTGAAATAGCCAAGTCTACTTTCATAATGTCACCTTACTTACATTCCTTTGCTTCCTTTAGAAAATTGGTTTTGTGTTTGTTATTTTACCTAACCTCCCCATTTTGTAGTGATTCTGAAATGAGTCAGAGGTTTAAGCTACTCCACATTCTGCTATGGTAGACTTGCAAAGCTACCTTGAACTTAGAATAATATATCATGAAAACCCCCAGAAAATTAGGCTGAGCCTTATGAAATTATTGATACTTAATTTTTTTTAACTTTCAAAAGCAGTTTTATGTGGTTCATTCTTATAGTTAATCTTAAGTATGAAAAATGGTTACGACATTGTCATTTCCCGTATTTAAAACCTGCTTGCCTTGGTGTAACCCTAATTTAGATCTTGCAATAGGATCTTTGAGGTCATTTCAAGTAAGAAATTTTGTACATAGAATTTTGAATTGTAAGCATCATTGTTTTATATAAGCTCTTCAGCCATGACCAAGTGGTTTGCCACATGACAACTGGTTCATTTTAGTGAATTATTTAACAAGTTAATTATCCACAGTTTCCTCAGAGCCTGTGGTTCTTCCTTAGGTCAAGTACTCATTGCACATCTCTCCTAACTGCATGGCTATTGGTGATAAAAGATCCTTGTACTTCCTTCTTTAGTCCAACCCAAATTTAGTCATTTTATAGTAATACACTGGGGAAGGATCAGCTGCTACCTAATTTATCTCTGTTATGGTTTTTTGTTGTTGTTGTTACAACATCCATAGAAAATGATATATTGGCTTTACCTGTTGTTCACTTCTTTTCTAACTGTGAGGATAACTACCGTTTATTGAGTATGTGCTTTGTTTCCAGCAGTCTGCTAAGTCCAGCTCTATTAGGGAAATGGCATGTCCATTTCATGGATGACGAAAACCAAGGTTTAATGAAATTAAATGACTTACTCAAGGCTGTGTATCTAGTAGGTGGCAAAACCACTATTGCAATCTGGCCCCACCTGTAATAGACCCTGAGTTCATACCACTCACCATGTTACCCTTGCTTCCTTTCTTCAGTTTCTTCTTGTACTCATGGAAAATCACCCTTGTTCATAAGTACCATTTCTATTTCAATTGAAGGGAAATTTTAGTAGGAGGTTTTGCAAACCAAAATGTAGTACTCCCATTAGGCCTCAGAAGGTCTGAGTATAAGGAACTCTAGATGAAAATTTGAGTTATGGTTCCAACATCTCCACTTGGATTTTTATGTAATGAAAATAGGCCAAGAAATACTAATCCTTTTTTTAAGTATTGTGAAACAGGTGTCTGTTTTATTTTCACAAAAATTAAAAACAGACAAAAGAAACATAACAGTTCCAAAGATAGCTCTTTGAGGACATATCCTGTAGAGTGTGCTTTATAGGTCTTGAATATGACAAACCCTCAAGAAGCTTTTGATTTGTAAATACAGCAGCAGTTGTGAAACCCATCACAATGAACAAATTATTTTGTTCTAAAGGCTCTTTGGGTGAATTCTCATAGTCTCAAAGTACTTATTTGCTTCCCAGTGTAAATATTTAAACTTTTTAGGTTTCATAGTTTTAAAAACAGGGAGTATATGGCTCTTAAGTTTCATATAGTTGAGGCTTTAGGTCATAAAGCCAGGAAATATTTATGATTTGTAAGCTATCTTTCTTAGGATAATGTGTTAGGCATATTTTTAAAATTCTCATAGATTTTTTTTTAAAACTTTCAGAGAGAATGTAGTCTCGTATCTTTTTTATCCACATAATCTTAATGAATGTGATACTAATTGGACTACAGCAAATGGAAAATAATGAAGGAAATGAATATAAGATTTTACATATTTGCTTTTTTACAAATATCAATTCATAAATGGATGGAATGTAATGTGGTACTATCAAAACCTTTGTGGTTAAATTTACTTTTAATCATTTATTATCTTTTGGCAGCTAGAAAACCTTTAATCTTTGTGGAAAGAAATTAAACTTTAAACCTTACACACTAAAAAGAAAAAGCTGTTAAGGTGGAGTTTACGAACTATAAAATTAATCAGTCAACACTAGCAAATTTGCAGAAAACTATGCTGATAATTATATAATACTTATATTATTCTTCTACTTTGATATAGTGTATTTGCTAATTTCATAGTAGTCATGCTCATTATATTTTTGATAGCCTGTAATTTCTATTACAAATATTTCAACTTGCATTCTGTATATACTTTTGCATTTAAGACAAAAATTAGAAATGATATGTAAACTTGAGTTTAGAGAAATAATTATACAATTAGAAAAAGTGAGGCATCTTCCAAAATGAACAAGTTCATCTGCTATGCCAAACACAGTAATCTGGAGTGAAATTGGGTTCCAGTTCTATCTCTAGCATTTATTATCTCTAAACATTTGGGTAGTTATTTAACATACGTAAGCCTTAGTTTTCTTATCTGTAAAATGGGTCTAATGAAAGCTTCTACCTCATATGATCCTTGGGAACATTAATGAGATGAATCTGTGTTAAAACATTTAGTGCTCGCATAGTAACTGGCACAGGACAGGCACTCAGTAAATTCTTTGCAATTATTTTAATTTTTTAAAAAAGATTTTATTTATTTACTTGAAAGAGAGATAGGGAGCACAGAGCAGAGTGGCAGGCAGAGGGAGAGGGAGAAGCAAGCTCTCCACTGAGCAGGGAGCCTGATGCGGGGCTCACCCCGAGGAGTCTGGGATCATGACCCGAGCCAAAGGCAGCCGACTGACCAACTGAGCCACCCAGGAGCCCCTCTTAGCTATTATTTTTATTAACATGACAGTAATTTTTTAGGAGTAAGAAATGATCTGGTTCCTTGGAAGTTTATACAGACGTAAAAATGTGCATGTGGATTATGTGGGACCTGATGAAACAAATAGTAAATACATTAAGGGTGTTTCTAACAATTATGGTTTATTGATAACATTTATAACAGTAATGTACTGTTTATAATAATGAAGATCCCCACGAACAAATCATATTTGTAATAATGAGTATAATTATAATGGATTAATAGCATAATTAGAATTGTGATGACTATTTAAAAACTGAGTTAGAAAATATTAACTTTATGTATGTGTTAATATAGATTGTTAATGCCAAAATGAAATTGTGAATCTGTGAAAGTTACGAGATAGCAATCAAGAAACTTGTGTTGCTTGAAAAAGAGAACCACTGTAAGGAAAGCCTTCTTCCACCCAGAGAAATGGACATGCCTGGGAACAAAAAGACAGCTTCCTAAAGTAAATATCCTGTAATCCACAGGGTAATAAGTCAAAAGAGGGTAGTACATCCCACCAGGAGTCAATATTCTGGTGCTATTCTGTATCACTCTCAATTGTGTACTCTTCACATTTGACAAAGAATCTATTGAAGCAACATAGAGATAATTTGCATGCAAGGTCCAGGGAATACTTTTGCCCTCCCACTGGATTTCATGTAAACTGAAACTGTGCAAATACAACTCTGTTGTAACTTGTTTGCAATTGTAGCTCTTCGTGCTTCTTCTCCTGTGACATCTTACTAGGTTACATTAGACCTAATTATATTAGGTTAATTATGACCTGACCATACACAAAGCAAAATAAAGTCACTAAGAAGGTATGATTTTTATAGGGGGTGAAATTTTTTGAGATTAACAAAGGGTAAAAGGAGAAAAAAAGTCAGAATTTTATTATCATAGATAACTTGCTCCAAACCCTTTCCCTGAAAAGATTTTTACTTTGGTACAAAATGTGTCTTTCATTTTATTTGGCTACTATTGTACTGAAACTAATTTTAAAATTCCTTTAACTAGTTAACGTTGATGGAAGCCTCATAAGTTCAATGAGTAGGTACAGAATGGTGGGATGAATTGGACAGAGATCTTTCTCTCAAAAGGCTTATTGTCAAGAAGGGAAGTTAGGAGTAGAAGATTAGGCAAGAAGAGATCAGGTTATAAGAGCCGTACTATGAACATTATGCTGTAAATAAGCAAAATTACATATAAGTGCTAGTTCTTCTGATAACGTTCAGGATAATGACCTCTGGGCTATTTACAGAGATAGTGTAAACTTTCATTTAAGTTCTCCTTACTGCTATGCTGTGGCAATCATCCATCCATCCAACCATATATCAAACATTTATAGAATGTCAACTCTACCAGGCACTAAGCCTATAAAAATGAATTAACCTTTTATGGAGTTCACAGCATAGTAAAGGAGACATCACATTTTATTGGAGTTTATTTACTTTTCTCAGTGGTGGGACCGAAATATGTACCAGAAGTAAGTGAATTGGAACTTTAGGGTTAAAGCATAATAACTATTGTTAAGGTCAGCTTAAAAACAATTAATTTAGAAATGCAAGGTTTTAGATCTTCGGGGTCATGAAAATGACCTCGTACATTTCACATGGAGAAAGGTTCAGGGAAGATAAATGATTTATTCAAGGCAACATGGTTTACTGACAACTCAGCTCAGAGCTGGATCCCACCGCTGGTTCTTTCCACTCCACTCTGTTCCTCTTTCCATCAAGTCCGTTGCCTCAGGAGGGTTAATAGTTAACATAAATGTTTTATGTAGCGCCTGAGCCAAAGAAAACATGCCCAAATTGTTGTTTAAAAGGGAATAAATGGTTATATGAGCAGCTTAATTGCAGGTACCGGATTAGAAGTAGATTTATTCTGCAAAGACCAACAAAGGAATTAATGCAGCTTTAGGAAGAGATCACCTTACAAATTAGGGAGTCATCAGGACTCCACACGACTCTGATGTGAACACAGAGACATTTTAGAAAACATCAAAACATAGAAAAACTGGGGGCACATTCATAAAAGCCAAAAGGAAAATATTCATTCCCAAGGAAGGATGAATATAAATGGAATCTGATTCCTTGGCAATCTGGAATTCCTTGTGATAAGGCTGAAGTAGACTTTTAATAAATTAAGGCTCTTCTTTGGCCATTTCTCTTTCTTTTTCTTTTTTGTCACATAGGACTGTGTAGGCCTATGTTCCGTGGCTACTGCTGAAATAATGTTTGTACTCTGGGATAGTCTACTGTCATAGGAGATTTTAGGAGGATGACATCTATTCAGCCATGGACGAGCTGTGGACTTAGGACAAGTTACATAACCATTCTGAGCCTCAGTTTCCTCGTTGATACTATGAAATACGAAATATGAAACCACTTAGGATTCCTTACAGCTCTAAAACTTTATGCCTTTCCAGTAGGTAATACTTGCCTGTTCACAGAGTATAGCTGCAAATGGTTAGCTGAGCTTTGTTTTCTACTTAATATGCACTGGTAAATAAAGTTGCTGATAACTAGGAATAGAAAGAAAAATGATAGCTCACTCATTTTAATGAGAATGCTGAAAACATATGCAGTGGCTTATTATTAAACTATTCCACTAGTGGAGAAATTGGAAATATCACAATAAAAATTTTCAATTTTCCATTCCAGTAACTTTATTGAATTGCCAAGGCATATAACAACAGCCAAAGTTGATACATTAAATGTAGATGTTTAAGAACAAAGTTAATATGTGATATTATTGTTTCTCATTTTAGTCCCTTTCTGCCAGCCCTCTCCAAAGTTAAATAAATCTTCTTCCTTACTTACTGCCAAAACGCGTCTTATGATTTCTGATAGTCTGAATAGTGTTTCACCTAATTCTTTATTCTTTTGTAAAGGTAGTAAATCACTATATATTTCATTTCTTCACTGCCAAGTGTAATGCAATGTTAATATTCTTTTAGTTTCCACTGAGTCTGTCTTCTGGCTTCTATTTTCAGTTTATGATCCTTGTTTCTATATTTGGTAAAAGTCTGCTTATGTTTTTCAAATATGATGTAAGGCAATCTTTTAACAAAATGTTTCTGAGTGAAACCTAAAGCAATCTGAATTATTGTAATTTTAGATATATGCTTCCCAAGAAAGCAATGTAATGCTTTCTTAAAGGACAGAGCTGCTATTTGGCTTCAAATATTGTTACATTTTATGTATTTATTCTACAGTTAATAATATTCTCATCCTTTTCTTTGATGCTAATGTTATGGTAGAAGCTGTCTGCCTTCTGACCCCGATTCCCTCTTTGTATGTCCCTGCCAAGACAGATGAAATTTCTTCTGGCTCTCTGTTTTCTGCATCAGCTGTGGACCTTCAACCTGGCCACTAGGGGACTTTGATTTTGATCATAATCCAAAGATCTGGCAATTAATTAGCATGAACAGTATTGTTAAGAAGTTGCATAAAGAGCTTGTAGTGTTATGACCCATGTTCTTTTATCTTAAAACAATTCTGAGGGTATGAGTATGATCCATGGGGTGACATGATCCATTAACCCTAAGGATGATCACTGATGACCTGGATATTTGCTAGTATTTGGGGAAGGGTCAGCTGTATTGGCAACATTCTTCAAAGAAGCCATGGTTTCCAGTGGGCCTCTGTGGTAGCCAGGCTAGAGATGGTTTTGCTATTATTGAATTCCACCTGTGGTGGGGTATGATTAATATGATTCTTGACTTTGAAGAGGAAAGCTTCTCCATCTAGAGCAGAAGAAACCCCCTTGAGAAGTAGAAGACGTCATCAAATTGCCTGAAATCTGGCTTTATGTAAATGGTTTAGGGATGTGATGGGTTATACAGAAAATAAAATATTAAATCTCTGTCTTTGGGTAGGGGATGGAGCTCAGGGGGAATCACAAAGCACCTCTCCATTTAATTCTCCAATTTTAGGACAAATGTTTAGAAGAGGAAGAGGACTCAGTATATGACGTGTAGAACCTGCCTCGAAGTAACAGCTCTAACCTTTGATAAGATCAGTCAAGCTTTGCCTTAGGAGCCAGGATGGGTAAGGACCAGGACTACCACCAAGGGCTCGTTCGCTTCAGCCTGTGCTGTGGAGGTCTGCTTCCCACACAGTTTTTGCATCGATTGGTTTCTAATTAGCCTTTCAGCCACAGTCATGGCATGAATCCTACCACAAGGGTCTCATCTTCCAGTGTTCTACTATTATTTTACTCAAAAAGCCCCTTTCCAGACCAATAGCTACGTACTTCCAGCGTCTGACAGGTATGATTTCCATACGTGTGTGTAAGAAACGTTTATCAATCTCCTAACTGGTACAGTCATTAGAGAGGCAAACATGAGCAGGAAACAGCCTTTATATTCAAGATGCTTCCAGTTCAGGGACCAAAAAAAAAAAAAAAAAAAAAGGTAAATAGGTAATTATAATAGCATGTACGGTAACGGGGGAAGCATGTTCATGTTATAAGGACCCATGGGAGGAGCATTCATTTCAATAAACAGTCTTAACAGTCTAGAGCAGAGGAACTGGCTTTATTTCTGTTCTTCAACATCACGGTCATCATGACCACTCTATTTGATTGACCGAGTTCATTGGATGCCATAATCCCCCCACAGGTGGCTTCTTCCATGACTTCTAGGCCAGTGAGTAATGGCCAGTGAGTAATGGGGGCCACACGCTGTGGAGGTGTCGAGGCTCACAGAGTGCCTCCAGCTTTACTTCCCCTTTCTTCTTGCCCTAGGTTTATTGCATGACGGGTTAAAACTCCCTGGTGACAGCTAGTCATTCTTTCTGGTGGCTCTGCAGAACTGTGACTAGAGTCACGCAATTAGGGAAGCAAGCTGCACCCTTTTTAAAGGCAGCCCCTCTGGAGGGGGCTCCTTGGGCTTCTGCTGCTGAGATTCTCCACATCTCAGCCCCAGTCTGTCCTCTCTAAGATTTGTTCCTAGTTTTGAATTCTACAAGACACTCCCGGATTCCTCTAATCATTTTTTATGCTTAAATGATCCATATTTTGTGTTTGTAGCCCAAGAACACTTAGAATGCGTTTGTATATTATTTTGCTCTATTTGTGTAATTCAGAAAAACACATTACTTGTGTTCAGATAATACACACCAGTTCTGCCATCATTAGCTGTAAGTGCTGAGGAACGCATCTGGCTTCCTGCAGCTCTGTCTCTTTAGTCAGAAAAGCAGAACTGATGCTCCCTGGTTGCTAGGTCCAAAGGTCGGCTGAAGACAGAATTGGTGTCAGGGCATCTTCTAGAACTTCCTCTGCTGCCTACTCCGTTCAAGAGTGAAGGATTTTGGGGAGAGGAGGCCCAGTCCTCGTATTTTGCGTTTCCAGTGTTTCTTGGCAAGCCATGACTCTCACTCTTGGTTTCTGAAACTGATCTAGCTCTGGTGTTTGCCTTAGCTAGGCCAGGAGCCCCACCTACACTGGCTCCCTGTCCAGCCCTTCAAGTCTCTGCCCCTTCACTGGGAAACCTCCTCCTCTCCTCTGAGCTTTCTGTTATCTGTCTTGTATCTGTGTACATGGATTCTCCCTGTGAAATGATGACTGTCTGGAGGGATTTTGATATGGCTCCTCTCCAAGATGAAGCCTCTGAAATCACCCTCCTCACTGTCTTGCTCTATGGCCTGTGGGCAAGTGGTGCTGTCCCCTCACCAGCTCCTGCGACTGCCACTTGTTTAAGCATCTTAGTGTTTTTATATAACCACTAACCTGGAAACCTGACTTTCCAAAGCTTCTACCTCTGGTAAGTCTTCAGTCCTCTCCCACCAAGGAAACTATTGACGTCACACTAGGTCACAGTGATTACACTACGGGATTTTGAAATTTAAAAATTTATTTAAAATATTTAAATATTTAAAGTATTTAAAAATATTTCAGTGGCTTTTTAAAAATATAAATTTAAGATCTTTTCTTGATGTGAAATTGTATGTGAAGATCCACTATACAAAGTAAAAAAAAAAATAAAGACGGAAAACAAACACCAAAAACACAAGAGTTACTCTGGTAGAGGTAGAGGTGGGAATGTAGGCTGGGCCAGGAGGGAGCTTCTCTTCTTTTCTGCTGCAGCCTTGAAAGCTCCCTCAGCAGGATACTTAGGGGTCCCTAGAGCACTGTTTCTAAACCACTAGTCTTTTTCTTATAGAAAAAATTTTAAATATTTTATTCATTTATTTGAGAGAGATGGAGAAAATGAGAAAGACAGCATGGGCGGAAGGAGAGGAGGGGGGAAGAAGTAGAAGCAGGCTTCCCTCTAAGCAAGGAGTCTGACATGGGGCTCAATCCCAGGACCCCGGGATCAGGACCTGAGCCAAAGGCAGATGGTTGACCGACTGAGCCACCTAACCCATTGGTCTTAATATCATTCCTTTAGCATCTACTCGGTTGCGTCTTTTGACATTTCTTGCACTTCAGCCACATTATTACATTTTGCATGGTCATTTAATTTTCCAAGCATTTGTTTTGACTTCCCCACATAATCTCCTCAAGAGAAGGAAAAGTATGTCATCTCAAAGAGGAACCATATCCAAATCCACATGGATAAAATCAGTACTCAGCTTGTGCAAAGGCACTCCACCAACAATCACTCATGGATTGCTAATTCTGTCTGGTGTCTAACACTCACGGGAGGGAGCAAACCAGTCAGGAACCTGAACAGAAACAGGTAGTCGGTCTAAGTAGCACAGTCACATAGTGAGTTGGGCTTTGGTTCTGTAAGGTTAAGATATTGACCCCTTACCGCTGACATTCTTCCAAAAGAATGCTATCAGACACAGTGATTCAGAAAACAGTGTGTGTTTTTTAGTGACGACAATGTTTACTCGATATACCAGGACTGATATGCTCATAAAAGACTTAGAGTTTGGCCCTGCCTATTATTCCAGGTGTGACGCTCATGTCAGCCAAGTTTCCAATCGCAGCAGAATTGAAAGCAGATGAGGTTCTCCTCTCCCCACAGAACGCTGTTCAGTACACAAGAAACCAGAAAAGATAGAGGAAAGCAAACACCCTTATGGAAGCTAGCAATGTAACTAATTGTATGGAGAATGAATGGGCAGTAATCCGGGCAACACTTCAACAGTCAGTTTGGGGTGAAATTTTTCATTCTGTTCATTGGTGTTACCACTGATTAATAGCCAGCATGACTCAAAAAATAAATTTGTATCCACAGTTGTTGGCTGACTTCTATGATTGAGTGTTATTTATCCAACATAGACTATCTGATGATGGTTGTATTTTTCAATATGCTTTATAATCAGAAACCACTTGTTTCTCCCAATGTGCACCGAATGCTTTATAAAGGAAGAATAAGCTTATATAATCTCTGCTGTACAAAGGGAGTTTTTAAATTAATACCTGTTTTAAAGCTCCAGCTGATTATTTAAATAAAGTTAAAGCTGACTTGAACAGGGCTCTTGAAAATATTTAGTAGAGAATAATTATGAAGTCGCCTCCTGTTGCTTAAAAATACCTTCACATTTCCAAAGCCTCGCTGGTACAAAGGCCTGGCATTATGACAGAGGAATTACCTTTCCCTGGCCTTTTGACAAAGGTTTCTAAGCAGACTTAATCAATCCAATTTTTGTTATGAATAATATAAGGTATGCAAATGTTCTCCTCTTTTGAACAGTGTCTCTGTGCATTTGATCTCATTCCTCTCTAGGAGTTCCCTCTGCAGGAGAAATGGACAGAGATGACCATGATCCTCTCAGAGTTGGAGCAGCTCAGGAACAAAGAAGGGAATGATCTGCCATAGTCACAAATGGATTGAGCTGAGATTATGACTTCTGGTCTCCTAGTCTGGTGCTCTGCCTACCAGTCATGGATTCCCAGTCATGATTTCCCACTGGCATCACTCCTGTTGGAGGAGACACAAATTGCACGGATCATACCTCCAGTGACGTTCACAGGATAGGGGGTGTGTGTGAATGTGGGAGGACGAGATTCCGTAGGGTGGTTTCAGAATTTGGGTGTGGTTATAGAATTGTGGTATAATTTTAATATAGAATTGTGGTATAATTTTAACATGTGAAGAACATGAGAAGAACTCTGAAAAACATGGTTAGTATTTTAATGTATTTTCTGTACTTTTCTAAATCTTTCATTTTCTACTTCCTACATTTTCCTAGGAATCCAGAAATCTTTTACTTTGGAAGCTAAAATGCTTCCTTGGTAGACTTAACTGTTCATATAATACACGTTGGCTGCTTCATTTCTACAGCGAACCCCTTGGCATATTGATCTTTTTGGTTTGCTTCAAGGCCAACCTGCTTGCTGATGAAACTCAACCTCTCTCTCCTGACAGATTAGATGTGACTTGGCTCCTGGCCATACATTTCCCCACATCCTCAAAAGAGTGTGAGTGGTCCCCTCCGGTCTTCTTTCTATTCCGTTCACTCTTTGGATCCCAGCTGAGTCAACCAAATATTTCCCATGTTAACAGTAGTAATGATTACAAGGTAGACCAGTGCTCCTGAGGAAGTGGGTTGAAGGTGAGGAAGGGTTGGAGAGAATGCAACTCTGTCTATTGCTAGGACAAGGGTCCTTCTGCTTAAGACATGCCTTGGTGGGATGTAGAGACTCCAAGGGAATATGACCGGATCCAGAATTGTGGAAAGGTGTTAGGAAAGCTGTGGAGTGGTCTGAGATGGATCTGTATGGTAGTTGGGGGGAGGTGTCCTATTCATTACTCCATACTACCCAACTTCTAAAGGAAAAAAAACATTTTGTAACTGTCAGAAACATGATAGAATTGTCAAAGCATATGCAATTATATGTTCATTCAACAAATATTTGTTGAGGATCTACAAAGTAGTAACTTAGTGGCTAATGCTGACAGTGTGCCAGGAAGTGTGTAGAAAGCTTTCCATCATTTTTTTTTTTTTTAAATTTAATCCTTACAGTGACCTACCAACTGTGTCACTGCATTGAAGTTGAGGAAATTGAGACTCAGAGAGGAAGGGTGAAATGCCTGAGGTTCCACAGCTTGTAAATGGGATCTGGTTTTGAGCACGTGTTGTCTGACCCCAGAGCTCCTCCATATCTAACCACCACCCTTCATTCCTAGGGGCTCCACAGTGGAAAGCAGATACCTGGTTTTGGGGGACTCTCCACTGTTAGGGTGGCCAACCATCCTGGTTAGCTTGGGAATGTCCCAGTTTTAGCATTGGAAGTCTCCTATCCTGGGACCCCCTCAGTCCCAGGCAAACTGGGACAGTTGGTCACCAGTCCTGTAGTGCAAATCGGTGTTTCCTTCGGGCCTGTCACGACCTTCTCTGAGGCATCTGAGCTTCCCCTGAGATGTGAGTTCTGTGAAGCCCCCACTGAAGGGGAGTCAGTGGTGTGGAGGAGCCCAGGACTCTTTGAAGTCCACTCTTCTGCCTTCCTGGTTGCTTGTGAGGCTGTAGAAACAACACAAAAGTGTGGCTTCAGGGCAGAAAAGACTGAGCATAGGGTAGGAGGAATATTTTCTAATCTTTCCTAATTTTCTGCCCTCTCCCTTTCACAACATATCACCCTCTTCTTTCTCTACTTGTGCCTTTTCTTTTAGAGAAAGATTTTACTGCTTAATAGCTGACTCTCTCCCATGAGGTAGGTGCATCTTGCTATAGCTACCTTGACATACACAGGTGTAGTAAAGGGGACTGACTCTGGACATGATTAATTTCTGTGAGGGGATCTGTTAGTCCAGAAAAGAAAAAAGGTACCTCTGTTCTTGCCCAACAGCTATTCTGGGTGCCACGGACTGTAAGCACAGGCTTAAACTGATGGAAACTTTGAATTTTATGTCTGTTTTACATCGGTTCTTTTCCTTCCTTTTACCCATCACGAGCATTCTTATTGTGCTTTCTTTATAGTTTGAGGTCCTCCCTGCTAGACTGTAAACTCTTTGAGGGTAGAGACCACACTGTCTTCTTTCCACTACATTTAATTACCATTCTACAAAGCATGACATATGGCATGTCCTCAATAAATATTTCTTGAATGAATGAATAAATTATGTCAGAGAAGTATTAGCATTAAATTTAAGTTCAACTTTTTAGGTTTGCCTTGTGAAAAGCAAGAAGGGAAGAACTTACAAAATAAAGTGTGTGGTGTTCAGCTGTGTTGTAGGGACTTTCCCAGGGTGGAGAAAACCACTAACATGAGCATATAGGAAGTGCCAAATGTGCGTGTGTGTGTGTGTGTGTGTGTGTTTGTGTGTATATAATACATACACAAACTCATCTATTTCTCACCCTATTTCATGAAAGATAAAACAAAGACAGAAAGAGATGAAACATGTCTGATATTAAGTAATAAGTTATATGAACATATTAGTGACCAGAACTTGAACTTGGGAAGCCTTATTCCAGCTTTTGAGCACTATGGAGAACTGTCCTGTCTGCATACTTGGGGGCTGACTTCATGAGTGTGGTAGCCCAGCATGCTGGTCTGGAGCCACGCACCAGATTTCTTATGAGGCCCGTGATGGAAATGGGTGGGAAATGGGAAGAGCTACCCTCTTCCATTCCCAAAGGACTTTATAAATATGCGTATATAATCCATTGATGAGAAATGTACTTTAGGCCCAAACAAAATTTGTCTTGGCGCTCATTTAGGAACTGAATGTTTATGCTCCTCTGTAAAGCCTCCAGAAGCACGACTTGCTGACAGTTGCAGAAAAAGGAAAGGTTGCAACTCTTCAGAGATGTGAAGAAAGTGAGGCTGTTTAGATAGGACTACTAGAAAGGACTGAGTGATTAGGACTTCAGGTTTGAGGCATGTTAAATCTAAATACAAAACTGTGATGGAGAGATCAAATAATACGTTAGTTAAAAGTGCCCCCAGGTGGTCACTCCAGCTCAGGTCTTTCCTGGGCTCCAGTGAGCTGATGTCGCAGCTTTCTGTGGAGCTGATTACATTTCCCGGTCTTAGAATCACAGGTACCCCAGTGATGTTGTAGCTGATGCTATTCTTGGTCGTCCCCAGGACCCTGGGGGTAAATCCCAAACTCGCCTCTTCCAGCCATCATAAAGAGCCCAAATAACACAGCTATGCACTTAGTGATGGACATATACCTTAAACAATTCTAGCTTTCGAAGGCCATAGCAGGAATGTTAGTGATGGAATTGGATGCACAAATACAATGGGCAATTATTTATGGTGAGTTTTATCCAATATCTGAGAGGTTCATTGATCCTTTGCATCTTGGAGATACTGTACTTTCTTTAGGATGGAAAGTAACTGTGAAGCAATAAGGTCAACTATATCACCTATTAAATTTTGGTTACTAATTGCTATAATAATGACAGTGGGCTGTCCTACTTGATATTTTGGCAAAAGGCTCTCAAATAGGACAGACAGTGGGCAAAGCAAAGGATGAGTAAGGTATATTAGAATCAGTATAATCTAAAACCTCATAGGAAACACTGAAGTTTTGATTACTGGTATTTTAATAAACTTTTCCGAAAGCACTTCGTGACACTTTGCTTTTGACTGATTAAATGTTCCTTAAAACGGTAGCATAAAGAACAAAATGAAAATCAGTCAACAAAAACTTTTCAAAAAAAAAATCTTCAAAAATCTGAAAAATCTCATCTGGTGCTAAGTGTTGTAAACTTACAGTTAAGAGAAAGAAATTATAAACAAGCTGATAAATTTGGTGAATTGTCTCTTTGCTTAATTAATTTTTCAGCAAGATGATGTTTTGAAGATGAGTCTAGTTACCAAAAGGCCTCCTTTTCCTAGCTGCCATCTGAAACATGTTGTGTGTCATATCAAATGGTCATTTAATGGGAACCGTTAAAATTGCCTGGTATTATCAACCTCAGGAAAGGCCTCACCATGCTGACAGTTGCTCTCTCTTTGATGTGCCCTTGGAAGGAGGAATGTGTGCTTTCTTCTTTACTGAGTCTTCCACACAATGTCTCAGTGTTTCCTGGTCTGTGCTTTATCCCTTGGATATTCTTTTTCTTTATTTGTTATATTCTCACTTAATCTAATTCTCAGTTTCTTCAAGTTTCCTCCCCATCCTGAACCTATGACCACTTTCACCCATTTTTACAGACTCTTCTTGGTACTTCATGTTCCACTGGCCACCTTTGAGCTACTTACTATCTTATTTCTCTCTGTATCTTGAAAATATTGTTTGGTGTTCACTATGCTGATTAACTACTGCTTATTAAATTCTCAACCAACTGTATTTGGCTTCCTACATTCCATTCTGCTCCACTGAAACTATTCTTAGGATTTTTTTATGATTTCTTAATTTCCAAACTCTATGTCCTTTTATTGGTGAACATCCTTCAAGGTGCCCATGCAACCTTTGAATATCCTTTTTCCTTCTTCCTTTAACATTGTTTTCTCACAGTTCTCTTCCCTTCAGTTTGGCTATAGCTTTTCAATTGCTTTTGTTGGATTTTCTTCCACAGTTATCTTCTTAATGTAGAATTCTACCCAAATGTAAGTGGAATTATTGTTGACTAATTTTTAATTATTATTTTTAAAAATTCTATGCAATTCACATAGAGTATTGTATTAGTTTCAGGTTTATGATATAGTGATTCAATGATCCTATACATTACTCAGTGCTTATCATGATAAGTATACTCCTTAATCCCCTGACCTATTTAACCCACCCCTCCACCTACCTCTCCTCTGATAACCACCAATTTGTTCTGCACAGTTGAGTCTGTTTTTTTTTTGTTGTTGTTCTCTCATTTTATTTTGTTCATTTGTTTTGTTTCTTAAATTCCACATATGAGTGGGATCATATGGTATTTGTCTTTTTCTGATTGATTTATTTTACTTAGAATTATGCCTTCTAGTTTATCCATGTTTTTGCAAATGGCAAGCTCTCACTCTTTTTCATGGCTGAATAATATTCCTCTGTGTGTGTGTGTGTGTGTGTGTGTGTGTGTGTGTGTGTGTATCACATTTTCTTTATCAATTTGTCTACCCATGGACGCTTAGGTGGCTCCCATAATTTGGCTATTGTAAATAATGCTGCAATAAACATAGAAGTGCATATATCCTTTCAAATTAATGCTTTTGTGTTCTTTGGGTAAAAACCTAGTGGTGTGATTACTGGATCATAAGGTAGTTTTATTTTTAATTTTTCGAGGAACTTCTGTACTGTTCTCCAGAGTGGCTTCATAAAATTGCATTCCTACCAACAGTAGGAAGGTGTTCCTTTTTCTCCACATCCTTAACAACATTGTTGTTTCTTCTGTTTTTGATTTTAGCCATGCTGACAAGTGCGAGGTGATATCTCATTGTGGTTTTGATTTGCATTTCCTTGCTGATGAATGATGTTGAGCATCTTTTCGTCTGTCTGTTGGCCATCTGTATGCTTTCTTTCAAGAAAGATCTGTTCATGTCTTCTGCCAGTTTTTAATTGGATGATGATGATGATGATGATGATGATTTTGGGGTTGAATTGTAGAAGTTCTTTATATATTTTGGATATTAACCCCTAATCAGATGTATCATTTGCAAATATCTTCTCCCATTCAGTAGGTTATCTTTTTGTTTTGTTGATTATTTCCTTTGCTGTGCAGAAGCTTTTTATTTTCGTGAAGCCCAAGAGTTTACTCTTGCTTTTGTTTTCTTGCCTGAGGAGACCTGGAATAATGTTGCCACAGCCAATGTCAGTGAAATTGTGACTGATTTATTGTTGTTTAAATGCAAACAAGGAACTGGAGGTCCGTTGTCTATATCCAGAAGAACACACACACACACACACACAGAGCACTTAGAGATGAGTAGAAGAAGCAAGTCACTCAGAATTCTACACAGAACTCTCTTTTGTGGCTCCTGGTTACTTAGGCAGTGGTAGAAAAGTAAGTGGAAGTAACTATTTAATAGCTTCAGAGACACCATGGACCCTGGGATCAGAAAGAAGTCATTGAATTCTAAACCTGATATGGGACAATAGGTTTAATCAGAGGTTGTCTGTGAAGGCAAGTAGTCAGATTCCTGGACTTCAGAGTGTTATGGGCCAAACTGTGCCTCTCCCCTAAAATTATATGTTGAAGTCTCCTCTAACAGAATTTATTTCTGTTGTTTAAGCCACCCAGTCTGTGATATTGTGTTATAGCAGTCCTAGCAAACTAATTAATACATAGAGGAAGCTAAATTCTAGGATAATCAGTTTGGTACCTCAAAGCTGAGAGGCTTATTGATAAAGGAGTTTGTAATAAGGTTTGCCTGCTTGGGGTAAGAAAAATCCTTGCTCATGAATATTTTCCTCCAAATCGGGAGGTTGGAATTTTCTAATATTTCCAGAAAAATAAAGTCACTCCCCTCAATACCTTATTAGCTTCTTTAATTGGAGCCACTAGCTACATATAATCTTCACATAAAGAGAATTCTTTGTGACGATGATGTAGCAAATTTCAAAATCTGTCTCAGCAAAGAGCTAAAAAGCAAAGCAAAACAAAACAAAATGCCCAGTGTTTAAAGCGCTCACATCCGTTATTCCAGAAAAAAATTTATGCAATTCAGACAAGTTTCCCACATCAGGATTTGTGCTAGCTTCAACAGAAGACATACTAAAATTGGACTAGGGCTTTAAATTGGTTTCATGACAAAGGCTATAAATTATACTAGGTGACTCAAATTATTCATGAGAGAGAGAGAGAGAGAGAGGAGATCTTGATTTATGCACTAGTTTTGTGTAAATTTCATTTTTGTAAAGTAAATCACTTTTCCCATTGACTCACATTACAATTTGAGATATGCTTTATCTCCTTTTCTGAGTAATCTTCAATTGACAGAGGCTTTTGCACTTCTATGCAAGCATTTAATGACCTAAGGGCAAACACTTAAATGAAGCATAGCTATTTATAGAAATGGCAAGAGAACCATATATTCATCCAACACACACATCAAACACTTACCAAAGGCCAGCTCTGTGGCAAGGACTGTGGAGTCAAGGATAAGGACCCCCCCTGGCTTCAGGACACTTACTGTCTTTGGTAGATTGGAAAATTCTTTTGAGATGCAAACAATCAGATTAGCCTCCAAATGAGAATGCCCAGTAAGATCTAGATAATGGATGTCCTTAAAAGGTGAATCATGTAACATTGCAAAGAATTTTGTCATCCTTTGCTCAATATTGCTCATGAATATTTCCAGGATCATTTTGTTGCTTTGGAAGGCCAGGGATCCTTAACCTGGAATCAGTTATGCAATAAAAGTTTTATGGACCCACATAAAATTTTATGTAAAATCAAATCTGTGTGTGTGTGTAAATTTTTCTAGGCAGAGAGTTCATTATTTTCATCATTTTCTCAAAAGGATCTATGATCTTAAAAACGATTAGAATAATAAACAATGAATTTATTGTCTAAGTCCACTGTCTACAAATAGTATTCTTATGAGCCCATCTTTACCAGAAGGAAGCAATTTTGGCTACAGTTATTAGAGAGGATTCATTCCTACACATGAAGCATTTATTGAGCACCTAACATGTTCATTGCATTGTAATCAGCCTGTCAGGGCGAATAGACAATGCTGAGATAGAGCTGAAGAAGCCATGGCATTTTTTTTTTTTTAATTGGTTACTATCCTCGTGTGGGGATAGGTAAGTCTTGCTTAGAGGAATAGGATCAAGATGGACAGTTGCCATGAACAGCTAATAGCGCCTTCAGGGACTGTGTAATATTTATGCAGAGAATCCTATTAAATAGAGATGGCCAGTTATGTAAGGGATTTTTCTTTAATATTGTGCTGGTCTGTAAGTAGTAAGCACGTTATTGACTTGGAATGCTTTATTGCATGGAAAGCGTTACTAACAGAGTATTTTCCACTTTCTATTCGTGTTTTTCCTCATTATTTCTCTTGGGCTAATACTGTTTGGATACAACGAGCACATTAACAGTACCCACCCTTGAATGCTCTTTAGAAAAACACAAAGTATTTATTGATTCTTTATGGGTTTTTATACCCAATGAAAGCTAGTTAGAATCAACAACCTTAACAACAATGTGTTGTGTTCGCCCTGCTGCTACAAAACAGCAGGAAAACATTTTTTAAGCAACAGAGTCATGCTGCAAGTTAGAAGTAAATGAGCACTTTCCAACAATAAGATCTGCTAAATTACTGCATTTATATCTTTTCCTTAATCCCTATTATGAGGATCGCACAATGAAGAATATCTCTGTATAATGAAGACTGTTGCTAACTCGAACACGATAACACAAAGCAGGATGCCATCTGTTAGAATAATGTTGGAACCTCTAATTTTACAATTGTTGGGAGCCCATCATTACTTTTCTATTTATTTAAAATATATATTCAAAAACCTAATGCTTCAAGCTTTGTAATAAGGCTTTGGTGATATGTTCTATAAAAACATGTCACTATACTTTTCTCTGTGCTTGTCAGGCAGTGTCTTTTCCAAGGGAACAAAGGAAAGCTTTAATACTGAATCCAAGACAGTCAGAACTTTCAGAAAAGAGACTGACAAAAATAGTCTATGAACTGTATTTATGGTGAGTCCTGGTACTTGGAGTAGATGCTTGGACTCCATTACAGCGGTGGAGGATTTTTAGATTTATGAGAATTCTTCGATGTTACAGCTTTCTGTCCTGATTTTTTAGGGAGTGTATGAGCACTTTCATTCTGGGTCCCTTGCAAGCAATTTGTGGCCCCAAAGTCATGACAGACAGGAACTCAGTTATCTTAGAGAACTTAGCAAAATGAGAAATGCTGGTTGAGATCCAGGGGGCTTCTGCTGCTAAGGGTAGCTTCTGGCTCACAGAAACCCATGTCCTCTGCATGAAGGGAGACTCTAAGAGCTCCATTCTGCTTAGCTATTCGGTTTAAATATATTTCAGTGATGCGCAGAGCCTGAGGGTTCAGAGATAGAAGAGGGGGGAGACTTCCATTCTTCGGCAAAGGACCCCAGATCCAGGAGATGTTTCAGACATTGTGCTCATGGCTACACAGACCTTGAGAGGAACAGAATCAGGATTAGAATCTGGGCCCATTTGACTTTTAGTCCAATAGTGCTGCCTTTGTGTTAATAACGCTCAACCTCGGGAGACACTCAACCTCAGAAGAGCTCGTTCTATCTCTTCTCTTTCCAGCAGATCCAAACCACCTCCCCAGGGAGCTCCCCAGCACAGATCTGGGGCTCTATATCCACCAGTTGACCACTTTACTTTTATGCCAACTCTCTCTTCCCCCTCTCCTCCACACTTATTTTATAATTCCTCTTACACTTCCTTTCTTGTTCTTTCCTGCCCAGGACAGTCAATCATGGTGAGTAAAGTGAGATGGGAGAGAAGTTCAAGGGACCGTTTCTGCTTCCTTCATTCCGCTTCTTGGTTGTAGGGGTAAAGGCTTCAGAAGGAATGAAAATGTTCAGGTTTTCTCCCTCTTGGCTGCAACGGTGACTGCCCACAGCTCAGCTGGCCGGTCACATTGCTGAAACCTCTTTGTTTTGGTTTCTTCATTTCTGAGGTAGAGATAACACTTCGTATCTCAGTAGAATGGCAAGGAATTTAACCGATAATTGTCAACCATTTTTCCCTCTTGCCTGGGTGTTAAAATTCCCCTGTATATTAGGGGCGGGTTATAGCTTGAACAAAACAATAACATCCCATGGCAATGCCTGAAAGAAATGTATTCGACGCAAAAAGCATTCCTTATACTCAGAGGCCTTCTCACAAAGGCTGTTATCTTTCACAGGTCTGTGGGTTGTGCAATTGAATTTCCTAACAGAGCAACTGGGAGTTCTGATATACAGATGTCCCAGGAGCCGGGTAGTGGAGAAAGGAGGGGAGCAGTGTCCGGGAGACTTACAGGGGTAGCCAGGAAATACCTTTCCCAGGCGCTGGGATGGCCTGGGTGCTGGGCGCCATCCCAGGCAGAGCTACCTCCAAGTGAGGAGTAGTGAGGAGCGCTCTCTGCAGTTCTTAGCTGCAAATGTGAGGTGGTGAAGTATCCTAGTATACGTGTGAATTTTAATTTTTCTAATATTCTTTGCTTCTCTGCTGGCGTATATATGTCTTCCCTTCCACACTCAGCCACCTTGGGTCCTGTTGCTCATCTGGCATTGCCGGCTTCATAAATATAAATTTTATGGTTTACTTCCTTGACTCTATCTTAAATGCTTCCCACTCTGTCAGTTTCCCATGCATTTTTGAGCCGCAGCCAGTTTTCTTTAACAAGCTGTAAGTTCCTTCACAGTCTGTTAAAAACCGTTATTTCTTTACTGCCGTCCTATAGACTCTTATCAATATTTCAAATCTTGTGATCACCAAGTTGCCCGAGAATAGCATCTGCAGTTAAATTAACAGGGATAAAATTACAAGATCTATCAATCTCCAGGCTTCACAATGTAAGGAGGTCATTAGCTGAGGTCGGAAGAAACTTTCCCCTGACAGCGAGCTCCTTCAGACTTAGTGCATGATGGGAACACTTACAAATTAGTCTCATTATATTTAGGTGCATCTGGTATGAACCCCTTGTCACAATCATGATTCTGGGAAGGCAATTAAAAGGTTCTAGTGAATTCTCAGTAACCTCCAGCCTCATTTAAAAAAGAAATTTTGATGAATTTCCACTATTTTATCCAAAAGACCCCCTCCCTTACCCCCCACCAGTTGTTAATCCAGTGGCCCAGGACTTTAGCGGTACTACCACGAGTAACGTTGGTTAACACAAGGTGACAGCGCCATTACTTGGCTTTTAGACACGTATGTCCTATGCCTTCCCACTCATTACTGGTCAGAGTTGCAGAAAGCTAGAGCTGGAGGAGACAACAGAAGTCCTCTTTTCCAGCTTTTTTCAAAGTCTGTACCATGAAGAACCACTTCTGTGCAGGCTGTAAGGTTTTTAGGGGAAGGGGGGTATTTTCGTGGTCATACCGTTTGGTCATGTGACTTCGCAGAAACTTTGGGTCCCAGTTCGGTTGGATCAGTGGTTGGTCTGAGTAGGAGTAGGGGAGAGTATTTATTCCCCTGCTTCTTCCTTGCCATCATTGCTGTAGGCTGTCTGACTCCCTCTGAAGGCCACAACTCCTGGTCAGCTGGCATATGCCATATATCTCCTTCCAAGCTGGTTGTTCTGGAATCTTGTCTTGGAACTGCTGGTTTCTCTTGCCCTTTTATGGCTAGGGGTGCTAATACCACTCACTGTTGCTGGTCCTAGAGTACTGCACTATACATTTTTTGTTTGTTTGTTTGTTTGTTTCCTTAGGCCCTGACCTTATTTCTATAAACTATTCCTTTACTTAAATCCTCTTCAAATTCCCCAGTTGAATGTTCCCTCTGTTTCTTGCCATGATCGTGACTGATATAGTCACTGTGCTCTTTTGGGGCTAGACTGACTTTTACCCAGGCAAAGGGATGACATGGCTTAGCAGGATGCTGTGAGAGCAAACCGATCCTGTAGTTAAAAACTTCCTTCTCTTCTTCAGGGAATGAAACTAGGGAATGGACCTCGGATGTAACACTGGTGATTGGTAGTAGTAATTTCTGCACCACATAACTCTGGACTAGGGGCTATTCAATTTGGGAGTTCAGATAGATAATTGTGTAGTAATACTTTGAGAAGTGAGACTTTCTAGTCTACCCATCATTCTGAGGTTGACAGAAATAATTGGGGACCTAACTGTCTATGTAGCACCCTACTTTTAAGTAGGCTTTGTATAAAAGTTAGACTTGAAGACAAAAACATCCATCTGTAAGCAGCACAAGAGGACAGGGGCCACGGATTGGCTCCCCTCCAGCCAAACCTTTACTTCTGGATTTGAATTTACCAGTTGCCTTGTGCATGTCCAGGAAGCTTTTGGCAGCTGACTCAGAGTGCTGTGCTGTAACGTGACCTCACCATTTGAAGGATCAGATGTCCAAAAAGTCTTGAGTTTGGCCCCATATTCATGGACTATGCAAGAGGCTCTCTAAATAATCCTGACCCAGAACCTCTTTTCCTAAACCTACACTTGGACATAGCTTCATGTTAGCCCCAGAACTCAAGTTAGGTGGTAAGTTCAGACTATGTAGAGAGTTTTAAAATATTCATTTATTCAGCAAATATTTATTGATTTTTTTTTTTTAAATATTTATTGATTTTGACTACGAGGCAGTTACAGTGCTTAGTGCAGGGGAAACTACAAGGATCAAGATAGGCAGTGCTTTCCAGGAGAGAATGTTCCAGTGGGGCTGTCTGACAGAAATAAGAAAGAAAATAATTACAAATTATGATGAATGCTAGACAGATATAAGCAAGGAACAGAAAGAGAGAATGAGGGAGAAGAGATACTTAACCATAGAGGGGCTGCTGGGAAGACCTCCTAAGCATATAGTGTTTAGGCTCATAGGGTAACGAGGAAAAGGCGCCAGCAGGGGAGAGTTCTGTGGATAAAGAGAACATGTGCAAAGGTATTGTCATGGCAAGAATCTCTGAGGGATTGGAAAACAGCAGGTGTCTGTAATATGGGCAGCAAATGGCTGAGAGGCCCAAGAGGCAGTGGTGAAAAACATGGCCAAATTCGCTGGGTGTGAATCTTAGTTCCAGTACCTCCTAACTCTGTGACTTTGGGCAGGTTTCTTACCCTCTCTGTGCCCAGTTTCCTCATCTGTATGATAAGTATAAGAATTGTATCTACTATTCTTTTTTTTTAAGATTTTATTTATTTATTTGACAGAGAGAGATCACAAGCAGGCAGAGAGGCAGGCAGAGAGAGAGGGAAGCAGGCTCCCCACTGAGCAGAGAGCCTGATGTGGGGCTCAATCCCAGGACCCTGAGATCATGACCTGAGCTGAAGGCAGAGGCTTAACCCACTGAGCCACCCAGGCACCCTGTATCTACCATTCTTGATAGTAATTCAGATTATTAAGTTCACCTTTGTAAAATGTTTAGGACTTTGTATATAAGAAGTGCTCCCATCACTACTGTTAATATGAGGTTGTGTATCTACCCAGACCCCGAAGGCACATGGGGATTTTTCACGGAGAAATAAACCATAGCTACGATATTTTAAAAAATAAACATAACAGAACACCTGTTTTATTTTTTTCCCCAAGGCATATCATAAAGATATGCCTGATGATGGGATGTGCAGTGTGCAGTTTACTGGATTTATTTTTAAAGACAATGTCCTCTTATCATCTTCTGAATTCATCATGGATAGATGGGTCTCTCTCTTATCCTCCCCCTGCCAATAATCCACTCTGGTATATATAGACTATTCTTCTCAAGGAGATTTGAAAGGATAGATATATGAGGTACTATTGATTATTTTTACTAAGTGTACCATGCCTGTCATTTTATCTTGCTTTTATACCTCATCAGAATTTAAAACTATTTTTAGCTCCATGTGGGCATAATTGTATGTGATCTAAAAGGATCGTGGAAAGAATAATGCTGGAAGAAATCTCAGGGGCTTGCTGTACGTTGTATGTCAATTGAGTTCCTTGCAAGGTTTTTTATGTAAGTCCTTTAAAGAGTACCACTTGTTAGCATATTTTATTTTCCCCATATTTTGAGAGAAGAAAACCCCATACCATTTTCATACATGTCTGTGCTTGCAGAACTGGAAAACAAGATGGTGAGGGAGAAAGAGAAGATAGAGAAAATGTCCTGAAGCCATATGGTCAAAAATCTGCTCTAGAGAGACGGAAGAACCAGAATAAATATTTTGGTGAAACCTCTGAATGTGGTTGCACACCAGAAGTTTTCCAAAGCCTTGCGCTTATCTCGGTATCTTTCTGCACACAGTCCTACAGAAGTTATTCTTTCCCCCACAAAATAACCTTTTTTGGACTAGGTTTCAGAATGGGTATATATTCAGGCAGACTGTCTGATCCGAATTCAGAACTAGGGATGAATATTTTAGAATATTGAATATGACATTCTTTCCAGTCTTGGCCAAGGTAATGCACACTCTAAAGGGCCTTGACCAGAAAAGCCAATTGGAATAAATAAGAGTTGAAACAATGCCTTTTACTGTCTTGCATTTTAAAAGTGTCCTTTTAAACAATAGATAGAGATCTCAGAGATATTCCACATTGTCAGGAATCAGTGACTGCATTTCTTTGTAGGTTTTAGAAAAATGGGAGCAAAATGTGAGATAAAATAACATATTGGATACTAAGCTTTGCAAACTTCTTTCTTTAAAACTTTTAAAATTTCTTTTTAAAAGTCAAAGTATACTTGACATATAACAATATATTAGTTTTGGGTGTACAACATAATGATTCTATATTTCTATACATTGCAAAATGAGCATCACAATAAATCTTGTTACCATATGTCACCATACAGAGTTATAAATCTTTTTTTCTTATGAGGAGCACTTTCAAGATTTATTCTTACCAACCTTCAAATATGTGATACACTGTTATTTATTATAACCAACATGTTGTACATTAAACCCCCATGACTTATGTATTTTATAGCTGGAAGATGGTATCTCGATCTCCTTCAACCGGTTCATCCACCCTTCAAACTCTCTTCTATCTGGAAACCACCAATTGGTTCTCTGTGTCTATGAGTTTTATCTTGTTTTGTTTGTTTTTATGTTTAGCTCCACATATAAGAGAAATCATACAGTGATTGTCTTTTTCTGTATGACTTCTTTCATTTAGCGTTAATATCCTCAAGATCCATTCAGGAAACAAATGGCAAGATTTCATTCTTTTTTATGGCTGAGTAGTATTCCATCTACCCCCACCCCCCGTCTTTATTCATTCATCCATCGATAGACACTTAGGTTATTTCTAAATTTTGGCTATTATAAATAATGCTGCAGTGAACATAGGGGTACATATATCTTTTCATAGTGTTTTTGTTTTCTTTGGTAAGTCTCTAGAAGTGGATTTGCTGGAAAATGTGTTAGTTCTGCTTTTAATTTTTTGAGGAATCTTCATATTGTTTTCTTTAATGGTGGCATCAGATTTCATTCCCACCAACAGTACGTGAGTATTCCTTTTTCTCCACATCCTGCCAACACTTATTTCTTGTCTTTTTGACAATAGCCGCCCTAACTGGTGTGGGGTGATATCTCATTGTGGTTTTGATTTGCATTTCCTGATGAGTGATGTTGAGCATCTTTTCATGTACCTGTTGGCCATCTGGATGCCTCCTTTGGCAAATGTCCAGATCCTCTGCC
The DNA here is from genome assembly GCF_002288905.1 of Enhydra lutris kenyoni. Classification (NCBI taxonomy): domain Eukaryota; kingdom Metazoa; phylum Chordata; class Mammalia; order Carnivora; family Mustelidae; genus Enhydra; species Enhydra lutris. Next base: position 16,057,370 of record NW_019154096.1, read on the forward strand.
CATTTTTTAATCATACTGTTTGTTTTTTTTGTTACTGAGTTGTATGAGTTCTTTATATATTTTGGATATATGATATATATGATTTGCAAATATCTTCACCCATTTAGTAGGCAGTCTTTTCATTTTTTTGATGCTTTCCTTCACTGGGCAGAAGCTTTTATGTTGTATAGTCCCATTGGTTTCTTTTTGCTTTTGTTGCCCTTGCCTTCGGAATCAGGTTAAAAAAATACCAAGGCTGACATTAGGTAGCTTATCACTTAAGTTTTATGGTTTCCGGGCTTATATTCAAGTCTTTAGTCCATTTGGAGTAAGTTTTTAGTATATGGTGTAAGATAGCAGTCCAGTTTTATTCCTTTGCATGTAGCTGTCAACTTTTCCCAACACCATTTATTGAAGAGACTGTCCTTTACCCATTTGTATATTCTTGCCTCCTTTGTTATAAATTAATTGACTATGTAAGTGTGGATTTATTTCTGGCCTTTGTTTCATTGATCTGTGTGTCTCTTTTTATGCTAATACCATTCTGTTTTGATTAGTATAATTTTGTAATATATTTTGAAATCAGGGGCATGATGCTGTCAGCTTTTGTTCTTTTTTCTGAAGATTGTTTTGGCTATTTGAGATCTTTTGTGGTTTCACATAAATTTTAGGTTTATTTGTTCTTTTTCTGTAAAATGTGCCATTGGGATTTTGATAAGGATTACATTGAATCTATAGATTGCTTAGGGTAATATGGGTATTTTAATAATATTAACTCTTCCAACCCATGAGCATGGAATGCTTTTCCATTTATTTCTGTCTTTTTCAGTTTCTTTCATAAATGTCTTATAGTTTTCAGCATACAGGCCTTTCACTTCCTTGGTTAAATTTTTTTCCTAGGTATTTTATTCCTTTTGATGCAATTGTAAACAGGATTGTTTTCTTACCATCTCTTCTTGACAGTTCATTTGTACATTGATTTTTTACCTTGTAACTTTACTGAATTTGTTAGTTCTTTTTTAAAAAATATTTTATTTATTTATTTGACAGAGAGAAAGATCACAAGTAGGCAGAGAGGCAGGCAGAGAGAGAGGGGGAAGCAGGCTCCCTGCTGAGCAGAGAGCCCAATGTGGGGCTCAATCCCAGGACCATGAGACCATGAGACCATGACCCGAGCCGAAGGCAGAGGCTTAACCCACTGAGCCACCCAGGCGTCCCTGAATTTGTTAGTTCTAACTTTTTTTTTTTTTTTTTTTGGTCACATCTTTAGAGTTTTCTACATTTAAAATCATGTTGTCAGGGCACCTGGGTGGCTCAGTGGTTAAGCATCTGACTTCAGGTTAGGTCATGATCTTGGGGTCCTGGGATCAAGCCCTGTGTCTCGCTTCCTGCTCTGTGAGAAGTCTGCTTGTTCCTCTGCTCCTCCCCCAACTCACGCTCTCAGTTTCTCAAATAAAGAAATGAAATCTTTAAAAAAAATAAAATCAAATCATGTTGTCCACAAATAGGGAGAGTATTACTTTTTTCTTTTCACTTTGGATGTCTTTTCTTTCTTTTTTCTACCTAATTATTCTGGCTAGGACTTCCAATAGTATCTTTTTTTTTTTTTTTAAAGACTTTATTTATTTGATGGAGAGAGAGATCACAAGCAGGCAGAGAGGCAGGCATAAAGAGAGGGGGAAGCAAGCTCCCCACTGAGCAGAAAGCCCGATGTGGAGCTCAATCCCAGAGACCCTGAGATCATGACCTGAGCCCAAAGCAGAGGCTTTAACCCACTGAGCCACCCAGGCGCCCTCTTTTGCTGCTTTTAAGATTCTCTTTTTAACTTTTGACATTTTAATTATAATTTGTCTTGGTGTGGGTCTCTTTGGGTTCATCTTCTTTGGAACTTTCTGGGCTCCTTGGATTCCCCAGGTTAGCAAAAATTTCAGTCATTGTTTCCTCAAATAATTTTGTGCCCTCTTCTCATTCTTTTCTCTTTCTGGAACTCTTGTGATGCAAATGTCATTCCACTTGATGTTGTCTTAAGCTAGCTTTACTTTTTTGTAGTACGTTTTTGTAAAATATTCTTTTTTCTTTTCTACTGTTTTGTTTGAGTTAGTTCCACTGTTCTATCTTCCAGATCACTGATTCTTTCTTCTTCTTCATTTAGTCTGCTATTGAACCCCTTTACTGTATTTTTCAGTTCAGTTTTTGTATTCTTCAGTTCTGTGACTTCCATTTGGTCTTTCCTATATTTTCTCTCTTTGTTGAAGTTTGTTGAAGTCTCTTTCTCACTGTAGTCATCTGCTCTTCTCCTAAGTTCAGTGAGCATCTTTAACACCGTTACTTTGAACTCTTTATTAGGTACTTATCTCTATTTCATTTAAGGTTTTTTTTCTTGAGGTTTTCTCTAATTCTTTTATTTAGAACATAGTCTTCTCTTTCTTCATTTTGCTTGATTCTCTGTGTTTGTTTCTGTATATTCTGTGAAACACCTATCTCTCCAAGTCTTGAAGGGGTGGCCTCATACAGGAGATGAACTTTATCTTTAAACCTTGGCATAGCTCTTGGTTGTATCTTTTGAACCTTTGTGATTTTCTAAGGTGCCTGATTTATTCTTGGTAGGTCCTGGTTGTTGAAGGTGCTTCAATCAGCATCTGCTTTCAGGCTGTTTAGAAGTTAGTCTCTCAGGCAGCAGCTTTCAAGGTAGGCAAATATATATAGTCCTGTGGGAACACAACTAAACTTTGTTGGATCTCCAGGCCATATGATCTGGAGGGTGTCTCCTTGGTGACATTTGCAAAAATCATGGATCCTGATGAGTGTATGAGCTCCTTTCTGGGAAGTACCAGTGAACTCTAGTGAGGCCTAGGGAGAGCACAAAAATAGTATCCCTTAGCCTATGTTCCCTGACAGCACTTCCATAACCTCTAGACTCATGTTAAACTGAAGTCTGGCACCAGGCTGAAGCTCTAGGATAAGTAACTCATTCTTTTTCACGGGAAGACTGAGAGTGTGTTTTACCGCTGTCTGTGTAATGCCCTGAGGGTGGTACTCTGCCAAGAACTATCTCTCTGATTGTTTCAGACCCTTGGGACCCAGAAATGTAGTCTTCACTGGCCATCAGAGCCAGGATCTCAAGGATATCCCTGTGGGCTGTGTGTGCCCACTGATTTTGGCAGCCCTGTAGGACCAGTGCAAAAGTGGGGTACTTGCTGGGTGGCTTTGGTGGACCTGCGGGAGTAGTATGGGTGGTGGATGGGTGTGGGTGAGTATGTGCACCAGCACTAACAGGTTCAAGGGAGAGTCAAAAATTGTACTGCCAGTGCAAGCACTGGCAAGGTAGAGAATTTTAAAGTGGTGTCTGACAGCACCTCTGCCCCAGAGAGAATCCCAACAGATTCTCGGCCCCTGGCAGATGCTTTAAGCTTAGCAAATGAAGCTCCATATGGTCTAGGTTCTTTTCAAACTGCTGATTTTATGACGGTCCTAGGGTAAATGAATCTGTTCATCAGCCTTGTAAGAGAGGAATCTCTTTGCCACAGCCCTATGGCATCTCCTGGATATAAGCCCTGCTGGTTTTCAAAGCCAGATGCTTTGGGGGCTTGTCTCTGTGGTGCAGGTCCCAAGGGCTGGGGTGCATGTTATGGGGCACAAACCCCTTGCTCCTCAGGGAGAAGGTTTGTATTTGTGAAATTCCTCCTGATTGTGGGTTGCCATGCTGGGGGTAAGGTTTTTGGTGAGACTGCATCTCTGTCTCTCCTACCTTTTGATTTGGCCCTTTTGCCCTTTGTTGTGGAGGAGCTGTTCATCTAGTTTTCAGGGTTTTTTTTAAAAAATAGGGAATTGTTTTATTATAGGGAATCGTTTAACTATAGATTTTTTGTGTCTCCAGGAGGAGGTGAGTTCAGGATCTTCCTACGCTTCCATCTTGAACCATCTTTTTGACAAGCTTCTCAACTTTTCCATGCAGACAGGGAGAATGCAAGGCACTAGTTGGTTGGATAGAGCAGAAGAGTTATAAAATTATATTTTTTGATGTTTTCTAATTTTTTTATCTTACTTCTTTACCCACCCGTTTTATCTTGTTGTTGTTTTTCTGCTGTGTACAATGTTCTATAAAAAACCATTGGCCATCAGAGGCAGAAAAATATGTTTTTCAGCCTTTACTTAGGTTTACCTCTTCTGACCTCAGTGAAGAGGGGTAATGTAAAGTTTATAGCTGGCTACTGAAAAAAAAAATTTTTTTTTTTTTTTTTAAGATTTATTTGACAGAGAGAGAGAGATCACAGGTAGGCAGAGAGGCAGGCACAGAGAGAGGGGGAAGCAGGCTCGCCACTGAGCAGAGAGCCCGATGCAGGGCTCGATCCCAGGACCCTGAGATCATGACCCGAGCCGAAGGCAGAGGCTTAACCCACTGAGCCACCCAGGCGCCCCTACTGAAAAAATTTTAACTGAAACATTTAAAATTTCCTATAATTAAATAAAATGTGATTCACATTTTAGTTTTTTTTTTGAAGTATTATATTTCAGGGTGACCAACTATCCCGGTTTGCCTGAGACTGAGGGCTTCCCAGGACATGGGTCTTTCAGTGCTAAAATCATGACAACCAGGACAGCTGGTCATATATAATACCATATTACAGAATTTTTCCCCCCCTCTTCCTTTCTCCTTCTGTTTTCTCCTCCCATTCCAGGGCTGTTGGGAAGAGGTTTTGCTTTAGCTCCAGATCTGTTAGAATGTGGAGACTTTTTACAGGTATTGTATCTGTTTCCCTCAGGCATCCAGTGCTCTGTCTGTTAGGTCAGTTGAACTGGAGAATCATTATGCTTAGCACTTTTCATAGCAATTTCACATTCCCTGTGTCCTTTGATTTTTCACAGTTCGGACAGGCACCAAAGGTATCACTTGACCAATAAAAAAACAGTGGCTCAGAGAAGTTGCTATTAATTTCCCAGGAAGTTACCCACAGATGAACATTACCCCAGGTCTGAAATCAAAGGTCCTTTCAGTTCACAATGCTGAGTCTTCCAAATTTTTGTTATGGACAGCTGGAGGATAGTCTTAGGATAAGAGTCAGAGCTATTCCTGGGGTTGGTAAATTGGATAGTGGAAAAGAACATTAGCCTGGAAGTCATGAGATGTGGAGTATGTTCCTAAGCTCTGGCCTTATAAACATAGTGTCATTGGACAAATCATCATTAACCTGTGCCTCATTTCCTTCGTGATAAAATGATGAAGTTGGACTAGATGATTCTTTCTGTTTCTAAATTATATCCTATCTCCTCTTCACTGCCTCTTGCCCCCACTGGCTTTCTCAAAAATAATTCAAAGGTATTTTACCTGGATATAAAGTTGGAGGATGGTGGGAAATCCATTGTTGGCTGGCAGCCAGGCTGTCAAGGTTAATGATCTACACTTCCTATGTGTCCCAGATCTCCATCCTTCTGGGGATAACTCTGATAGGACATTTTAGGTAAATGACCTTTCAATCATACCTCTCAACTTGGAAAGCCAATTGTATTGAGGTATAAGAAGGAATGGGAAACAAAGAAGTTAGACATATAAACTGGAAGAACAACTGCCTTCGGAAAGTAATGGGATGTGCATGTCCTTTGGTATCGTTGAGTTGAAAACTGCAAGTTCAGGTTAGATGTTCTACCTAGAATATAAGGTCAAATTTGAAGTGAACTGAGTTTCTATATATTCCTTAGCATGAAACAGATCTCTGCTGAGAAACAAATGGGTCTTCCAAAACAGTCCCAGAAATCTCTGTCACTTCATGAGAAAAATTTATACTATGGACATATTGGTCCATATTGGTATAGGTCTTCGGCATACTTTCTAAGTATGAGTTTCTAGATCTGTGCATAGGAGCTAAAATAATGCTTAGAAGTTTTCTTTCTTTCTTAAGGATTTTATATATTTATTTGACAGACAGAGATCTCAAATAGGTGGAGAGGCAGGCAGAGAGAGAGAGAGAGAGGAGGAAGCAGACTCCCCACTGAGCAGAGAGCCAGATGTGGCACTTGATCCCAGGACCCTGGGATCATGACCTGAGCCGAAGGCAGAGGCTTTAACCCACTGAGCCACTCAGGTGCCCCAAGAGTTTTCTACAAGAGAGTTTACAGAGCTCCAGAAAGAAGGAATTGGGACAAATGCCCTCTTACTTTCATTCTGAGGCATCTATAAAAGGAGGCAGAGCAGTATTCAGGGAAGGAGACACCAACACTTTCTTGAAGTTCACTCTACACAGTTGTGGTCTACATAATTCAATCCCCAGGCTGATGAGACAAAGGCATGGGTGGTAGGAAGTTACAGTCCCTTTCCACAGCATCTCCTGATGTTGAAGGACTTCTCTACCCCATTTCACTGCAAATAAATAAAATACCTCTTAATCCCTCTCAAACTCTACACCGAATTTAGTGCTTGCAGAAAAGTTTGGAATTATTATGGAAAACTGTATGTGGGTAATTGACAGATTGTGATTTAGCATTAAAAAGAAATAAGAAAAGTGGTTTGTTAGGTGGACAGAAGGTTATGTCAGACATTTTGGATGGAGCGGATGTCTTTGGGACTGAACAAGTTCAGACACTTCCCTAACAGAAAAATCTGCTCATTGGGACAACTCGCACAATTAGACAAGAGAGAAAACATCCTGATTCTCACCCTGAACCTATTTGAATTTTGTTGGTTATCATTGCAACCAGGACAAATTCCCAGAAACAGAATTAGTACCAAGTAGGAATACCATTTGTGTTTCATCAGTGTATAGGTATAAAATTGTTTAAGGTTATATCTCTGTGCCCTTTGGTGCCCACCATCGCTCCCAATAAGTTCACGGTTCACAAACCTCTTCTTTAATTTCTCAGGTTGAGATCCATGTGAAGCAGGGAGCTCTTTCCCAGGAGTCAGGCTTAGCCATCTGCGTCATAGCCTGAAGAGGACGTCACTGGAGACCTTCAAGCTGTGTGCTCTTTTTGGAAAAAGAGCTGCAGTACAAAGGCTTGAAGCTACTGCTATTTGAAAGTATTAGGGCATTCCCTTCAGAATCTCAAATAAATCTTTCAGAAGCTTCTTTAGTTCATGATTATATATACTTGGGGATGTGTCAGTTCCTAAAAGGAGTTATTCTTTAGTCACAGGAAAAGGTTTCAGTGACTAATGAATGCTTTCTAATTTTACCATTGCCCCCATGATTTCCGACGGAGAATAGATTTGGTTGGACCCCAAGGTGAGGAGATTCTAGTTTATAGAAACATATTAGTTCTATCACAGAATAAAGGATAAAGGGTCATCTTTATTTAACCCCTGGATGCCCAAGGACTTTAGTAGGATCAAATTCCCCGTGCCTCAGCTTTCCAGGACGAGAGTGCAATGTAGCCTCTTTTAAAGTGAGTTCACACCTGCAAGTGTATAGCATTCTGTGAGGGGCTGCCCTTAGCTCCTGGGGTGTGTACTTGCTCCACACCACATGCATTAACCTTTGCAACCCTATCAGCAGGTACTTTAATGCCATTTTTTTCATATGAAGAAACCGAGATTTAGAGAGGGCTGAGATAGCATAGTTCAGGATCACACAGCCTCTAAGAGGTGAGGTGGAGACGATGCAAACCCAGGTCCCTCTGACTTGTGGATCTGCACTATTCCACCGTCTCTCTGAGGTCCTCTGAACCACGAACAAAAATGCTTGCTAAGCCATTAAAGAATGTAATGAGTAAAACGAACACTCAGTAATGAAGAGGAAGAGAGGAGAAGGGGAAAGGGATGAAGCCTTCTTCCCCTTCTAAACACCAACACTGCTGTTGAGTAACCGTGCTGCTTGCAGGCAAACTTGAGGCTGGTCGAACACTTGATGGCGGTGATTACATTTCTCCGAACTCACTCCTCCTTCCATGAGCCACTGAGTAATAAAGACCAGCTGGAGCAGGGTAGCAGAGACATCACACATCTGCTGGGAAATCTGTTTTGCTTGTGCTGTGTACTTTGGGTGACGATGACAGAGGACACTGTACAGAAAGAGCTGCGGATTTGAGGCATGAAGATGGGCGCTTTGGTCCCCCACTGTCTTTCACGCTGGAAGTCCTTGGGCAGGGCCCTCACGCTCTCTGCGCTTTAGTGTCTTCATTTGCGTCATTGTCACTGTGTCATAGTTTTATATAGAGTCATCGAGAAGATGAAATGGAGTGATATCTGTGATAGTTCCTAAAACAATGCCTGGTACCAGATAAATCCACTTTAGAGCCCGAATGATATTTCAGGGGCGTCTGGGTGGCTCAGTCAGTTAGGCATCCGACTCCTGGTTTTGGCTCAGGTCATCATCCCAGGGTTGTGAGATTGAGCCCCAAATCAGCATCCGCACTCATCAGGGAGTCTGCTTGAAATTCTCTCCCCCGTCCCTCTGCTCCTGCCCCCTGCTCTGTCTCTTTTACTCTCAAATAAATAAATACAGCTTAAAAAAAAAACAAAGGTAAGTATTTCAGTGTCTAGTGAAAGCACACATCTCAAGTCTGCTTCATTTCAGGATTTTGGGGCTTGCTGTTCCCTCTTCCAGGACCATTCTTCTCACAGATCTGTGACAAGTTCCCATGTCTTACCATTTAGGTCTCAGGTTGGATGTCCCCCAGGTTTACAGATTTTCCTGACCACCCTATCTAAAGAAAAATATTTAGGCGCAATTTTCTGTTTTATTATCTTCGCAGCACTGTTATGAAAATTAATTATGCTTGTTTATTATTTCCCGCCTCCATTAGAGAGCAAGTTCCATACGCCCAGGGATGTGTCCGTTTTGCTAGCTGCTAAGCTGCCGGGACCTAGCCGAGGGCTGTCCACTTACAGAGTGTAAGGCACATAAGCAACCTAACGTCTTCTTGTAGCCACATTAGAAACAGGAATAAGAGATGAGTAAAATTAATTTTAATAATGTATTTTATTTAACCCAGTATATCCCAAATATTATTTATCCATACATAATAAATATAAAATTACTGATGTATTTTGCACTTTTTTTTCATACTAAGCCTTTCTAATCAGATGTGTGCTGCACATTTACAGTGCATCTCAGGTGCTCCATAGTCACACGTGCCTCACGGCTGCAGGACTGGACAACACTGGCCTAGAGAACTGAGCATGCCAGGAGAGTCAGGATTCATTGAAGAATATGTGTGGTTTTCCATCTTTGTGTGAATTACTCCAAGCTTTTGCTTTTATATTTATTTATTTATTTATTTATTTTGCTTTTAAAGATATATATATATATATACATATATATATATATTTAATTTAAGAGAGAGAGTGAGTTGAGGGTGGGGGAGTAGAGGAGGAGCAGTGTAGGGGAGGAGTAGAGGGAGAGGGAGAACAGACTTCCTGCTGAGTGGGGAGTTGGGTGCAGGGCTCCATCCCAGGACTTCAGGATCATGACAGAAGCTGAAGGCAGACTCTTAGCTGACTGAGCCACCCAGGTGCCCCAAGCTTTTGCTTTTAAATCAAGGAACTTTAGACCTGGACCTTTAGAGATTCCCTTACTCACTTCCTCCCATTATAGATGACTCCAACCTTGATACCAAGATGGGGAGTGTTAGTTTCGACACCGTCCTACTCAATGTTGTAAGAGGTAGTACAGCCAGGCCTGGACTCCTGTCATTCTAAAGTGAATGCTGTTTTCAAATATTCATGTGGATCCAGAGATTTAAAAACACTCTCCATGATCTAAACTGCATCATTTTCTTTCTGGACACACCAAATGATTATATGCAACAGTCCTTGACATAAATGGCTGTAATTTCGAGTTTGGGCTTCAAACAAGAGGTGAAATTTTAGGTACCATTGTAACAAGAAATCTTCATTCATACCTGCTTAATTAAATCATTTAATCCAGATAACTCTGAGATCTTCTTAAGAACTTCAGCTTTAGCTTAAGAAACAAAACTATTCATTTTCTTTCCAGGATTTTACCTTCCAGGATGTGAAAAATTCAAATGTCACCTACACACTTGCAGAACTTGTGGTCACCTTATTCACACACCTTCCTCTATCAAATCACTGGGAAGAAGGCTAGCAACTGCTTGTGGGATGGCATAATATTGATTAACGGTGTCTACAGGAAATCAGCTCAAGACAATTAATTTTTACAGTGCCAGTTCTGTACTTTCAAGCATTCTATTAAAATTATGCATTGTTAATTGATTCTGCTGGGAATTAGGAGCCAAGACCAGTTAACCAAAAAAAAAAAAAAAAAAAAGAAAAGAAAAAGAAAAAGAAAAAGCAAGACACAACTCTGTTGTATATTCATATTGACTTTCTCCTTAATAATCCAGTGGGGAGGGGAAATCAGGGCTGTGATCTATCAGACCCATTATAGATGAAAAATTATTGCCCTTTCCTTTTATTTTAAAGTCATGAACATTAGGGATTGTGTTCTAAGATAATGAGTTGTTGCTTCTGCCAACAGAGTATGGTGCATACTTTGTCAGTCTTCCACTTTTGAACCTCTAGGGGCAGATGATACAGAATCCCTGGCGGTGGTGTGTTTGCTGATTTAATTCTCTTTTAGTATCTGTTTCCGTCTCTAGAGCACTGGCACACGTGGTGTCGCTGCCATCTTCCCTGGGCAGCGTCTGGGGAGTGAGACCGAAGAGAGACTTCCATAACCGCTGTGCACATCTCCAAGGCACTAACCAAAATATGTCATAGAAAAGGTCAGATTGAATGTGGATCCGAGGAGCACTAATTTCCTTGGCTCAGGGAAGAATCATTATTCTTTGTTTTAAAGACTTCATTTTAAGAGGTCCACAAATCAGGGAGAAATAGATCTCTTAAAAGTGGTGGAAGTAGATTGAAATCCTGTATTTTACTGCTGAAATAAAAATGTCTTTATTTTGAGTTGGGCGTTTCTGTTAGTTGCTTTAGATTCCAAGTGTTGTTTTTACATTTTGAAATTGTTAACTGCTACTTTTTCATAGCTTTTTTTTTTAACTGATGTATGATTGACATATGCTATTCTTTTAGTTTAAGGTGTACATCCTAGTGATTTGATGTTTTAGATATTATGAAGTGATCCCCACAATAAGTCTAGCTGCCATCTGTAGCCATACAAAGTTATTACAATATTATTGACTGTATTCCCTATGCTGTACATTACTTCTCCATGACTTATTTTATAAGTGGAAGCTTATACCTCTTAATGCCCTTCACTGATTTCCCCTGCCCTCAACCCCTCTCCTTTCTGGTAACCAACAGCTTGTTTTCTGTATCTATGAGTGGGTTTCTGTCTTGCTTTGTTTGTTCATCTGTATTGGTTTTTCTAGATTTCACGTACAAGTGAAGTCATATGGTATTTTTCTTTTTCTGACTTATTTCACTTGGCATAATGCCCTCTAGGTCCATCCATGTTGTCACAAGTGGCAAGATTCCATTCTTTTTTTGATGGCTGGATAATATTCCATTGCATATATATTCCACATCTGATGGGCACTTGGGTTGCTTCTTTATTTGGCTACTGTAAATAATGCTGCAGTGACCCTTTATTCTTTATCTGAAAGGAGCTCTTGGGTCTCAGTGAGATTGGAAACAGGGACTAAACATGGATAAGAAATGCAACCGAAGGAATCAGTTTTGGACATCTGGCGGGGTAGAGTGTGCACTCAGAGGCTGTGCAAGGTGAATTAAGGTTTCAGACCTTGGAGTCTCATGGGTGGGGGCCCCACCCCTTGCTAGCTGTGTGCTAGTAAGAGGCACTTACTCTTCTTAAGTTTGTAAAGTTGGGATCATCTTAGACCCTATCTTAAAGGGTCATGGGGAGGTTTAATGAGAAAACACATGTAAAACTTCTGGATTGTTCTGAATGTCCACTAAATATTAATGACTATTGGCATTATTGAGGTTCTCATTGCATGAAAGTGCCTTTATCCCAGTGCAAAGCAACTGATGTTTGTACACCAAAATAACTGCATATTTTTGATATATTACTGTGCAGTGCAGACTTTTACCATTTTCTCATTGTCTTAATTGAATTTATTTTTAGTACTCATGTGTATCAGATTTTGAGTGTGTACAATATTTGAAAATAATAAAACCATCTTTTAAAATGATTAAAAATATAGCCTTCCTCCAACTCCTTAGCTTTCCCATCCCCAAATTGCTGAGACTTTTAAGAGACAGTATTGTGATTCTATGTCATAGGAGAATGACAGCCCTAATATAATTGCAATATAAGGGTCAAGGAAGAATGTCACAAATTCGTTATTGTCTGCAGGCTCAGTCTAAGATTCTATCTGTACAATACCATGACAACCAGTTAGAAAGAGAAAAATTTAGTTAATCGCACAGTTGTTTTAGCTACATGAAGCCAAACAACTGGTTTCAATCTTATTTTCTTCTGCTTCATTGATTGATGAGATTCAACCCGTATTTCTGACATCGTGTGTGTGACCTAAATCACATTCTTGTACATTCTGGAAATGGCTTTAATTGAGTATTTAATGGATTATTTGCTCCATTCGAAAGACCTTTCTTTGCACGTGTGTATGTGAGGAGAATTATAATCCAGTGATTATGTGTGCTTGGAGGGGCTCTGCTTTGTGGGAGCTTTATTTTTCTTGTGGTTGGATGGGGGTTGGGTGATTTTAGGTTAGGCTCCCCAGAGTAGTTTCAGGGCAATGAAAGCCTGTTTTGATGATGGCTGTTCGTGCATATTTATTTCTTGTTTAGAGTTCTACCTGGATCCATCCACGGCTACTTGCTATATATTGTTAGATAGGAATGGATGTTCTGAAGTTAAGTAGACTCTTCTAAGTTTAAGAGGAGAGACTCTTAGCAAGACACCTCATTTTCCTCAACTTCTGCTTCCTTATCAGTAAGGTGGGTCTTTGGTTAGGAGAGTAGACAATGCAGTGGTGGCTTTTATTAAGTTTTCTGTGCTCATACCAATGGACCCAGCATGCAGGACACACAGGCAAACCTTATTTTCCCATTAATGTCTCCTACTAATGAAAACCTTTAAAAGAAAAACTCTTTCATTCGAGGGGAAAGGGAAACTGTTAATAGCGTCTGGCATAATTTTTCTTTCCAAAAAAATGCTCATCTCTCCTGTGCTAGAGACTTGGGTTCCAAGAAGAACTGTGCACAGACCTTCTGATCTTGTGTGAAAAAACAAGTGAGCAAGGCTCTCAGAGATGAGCTGAGGTGTGACGCCCCATGGTCCTCTCCCAGCATCTCCAGGGCTTGGTAGCAATGACAAATGGCTACTCACAGGCGTTTTCCAAAGGCATCTTTCAAATAAGCCCAAGATTTCCCATTTAATTTGGCTGTTTGCTGTCATTCTTACATGAAAAGAAAGGTTTGGCAAGAGCAGATTTCAGAATACTGCCAACAGGGAGCTTCTAAGAGTCCGTGTGTCACTGGGCAGCCGTTCAATCCGCCAGGGAACATCACTGAAACTTAGCTTGAATAGTCCCCATTTCTCCACAGACTGCATCTCTGAGAACAGCTATTTTGATTCACACATAGGTTGCAAGTACATTCACATCCTTATAACTGTTTTAACTTTTATTTTGAAATAATTTCAGACTTACAGGAAAGTTACTAAAATAGCATAGAGAGTGGTCCCCACAGTAACATTGTATATAACCACAGAGAACTGCATTCTTATTAATTCAATACCTATTATAAAACTAGAAATATTGTTGGCAATAATATTCTTCTTTCTTTTTAAAAATCCTGTGACTAGGTAGAATGAATATTTTCTTCATGTTTCTGAATGAGGAAGTTGAGACACAGGTCATAGAGGCAGCTAAGGCTGAGTCAGAACTGAACTTGGTGTACTTGACTCCTGACCCGGAGGCCTCTTAATCAAAATGCATTTTTTTTTTATTATGAGGGAGATATAAATAAGTTTACAGAGTGAAAGAAATCATTATATATATATACTATGTGAATCATCGCTTTGGTTGGTGGGCTCATAAAATGCTGAATGTATCCACATAGCCTTTTTTCACATTTAGTTCCTCCCCCTCCTCTAAATATCTCTAGAACCTATTTCCTGCTTCGAATACTACAATTGATACTTGGAATACATTATCTTCTCCTTCCTTTACCTACAGTTGCACAGGAGTTCCTTATTTATCTCCCTAACTCCACACTGTTGTAAGGAAAGATCTAATCATGTCATTCTTCTGTTTAAACTCCTTCAGTGAGCATCATACCATACAGGGCATTAAATCCATCATCTCCTTCAGTCCACACAACAACCGTATAAATTTTGTGATTCCCTTGATATGAGAGGTTCATGCGTTGGGATCAAGTAGTAGCTAAATGGTCGAGTCAGGATTTGAACTTGGACTCTAGGGAACATCAGATCACCCAGTCTTCCCATTGCCTGTAGGTTAAAGTCTGGTGTCCTGAGCCAGTCAGCTCCGGTTCTGGTTTGACTTTAGATTGTTTTTGTATCAGCCTGGTTCTTTGTACCCTGTGCTTAGCTATATCAAATTTCGTGCCCTGCCTGTTTCTTCATACCACCGGGCTTGTTCAACTAGAGGACTGTCTCTGTTTGGAATGACCTTCCCTGTTTTCTCTGTTTAGCAAGACCTAGCTCAAATTCACAGGGGCATTCCAGGGTGGGAATGTCATGGTTGTGGGAACTGTTCACCCGGGTATAGGCAGAAATGCAGTTTAACACAAGACAAAACTAACTAAAAGTCATCTGATTTTTATTAGTACCACGTGCCAGCAATTGCAGAGGGTCAGTGACAAAATACTCTTTTCTGTGGTGCACACCCTGGCAAATTTATCACCTCTTTGTTTTTTTTTTTTTTTCAGATTTATTGAGATATAAGTGAGATACATACACACACAAATATACATACATATATTTACACAAATATATTATATATATTATGCATATATATACATATATATATATTTTAAGTAGGCTCCATATCCATCACATTACATAATTACCATTTCTTTTTTTGTGGTAAGACTATTTAAGATCTACTCTCTTAGTAACTCTCAAGTATATAGTAGAGTATTCTTATCTATAAATCCAATACAGTGCATTAGATCCCCAGGGTATATTTATCTTATAACTGGAAGTTTGTACTCTTTGACCAACATCTCCCCATCCTCACGCCTCCAAGCCTCTGGTAACCACCATTCTTCTTTGTACCTATAAGTTAGGCTTCTTTAGATTCCACATATAAGTGATATCGTCCAGTAATTGTCTTTGTCTATCTGACCTATTTAATTTACTATAATGCCCTCAAGATGTACCTATGTTGTTGCAAATGGTAGGATTTTATTCTCTGTAATGGCCAAATAATGTTTCACTGTTTATATGTATATATACCATATCTCCTTTACCTTTGGTGGACAGTGAGGTTGTTTTCATATCTTGACTATTGTGAATAATGCTGCAATAAACATGGAGTGCAGATATCTCTTCACTATCCTGTTTTCATTTCCTTTGGATATAGACCCAGAAGGGGGATTACTGGATCATATGGTAGTTTTATTTTTAATTTTTTGAGGAAACTCCATGTTTTTTCTATAGTTGTACCAATTTACATCCCCACCAAGAGTGTACAAGAGTTCCCTTCTCTCCACTTGCTTGCCAACATTTCTTAACTCTTGTCCTTTTGATGATAGCCATTCTAATATGTGTGAGATGGTATCTCATTATACTTTTGATTTGAATTTCCCTGAGGATTAGAGCATCTTAGTTGGGCATCTTTTCATGTACCTGTTGACTATTTTTATGTCTACTTTGAAAAACTGTCTGTTCAGTTCCTCTGCCCATTTTTAAACCGGGTTGCTTGTTTTTTTTGTTGTTG
Source organism: Enhydra lutris kenyoni (assembly GCF_002288905.1). Classification (NCBI taxonomy): domain Eukaryota; kingdom Metazoa; phylum Chordata; class Mammalia; order Carnivora; family Mustelidae; genus Enhydra; species Enhydra lutris. Next base: position 16,073,159 of record NW_019154096.1, read on the forward strand.
TTGTTACTGAGTTATGTGAGTTCTTTATAGAGTTTCAGATATATGATTTGAAAATGTTTTCTCTTATCCCTCAGGCTGCCTTTTCATTTTGTTGATTGTTTCTGTGCAGAAGTTTTTTAGTTTTATGTAGTATTGCTTATTTATTTTTGCCTTGTTGCTTGTGTTTTTGGTGTCAGATCCAAAAAATCATTGTCAAGACTAATATCAAGGAGTTTCCCCCTATGTTTTCTCCTTGGAGTTTTACAACTTCAGGTCTTATGTTTAAGTCTTTAATTTATTTTGAATTAAATTTTGTGAGTGGTGAAAAATGGGAATCCAATTTCATTCTTCTTTTCCCAGCACAATTTGTTGAAGAGACTATCCTTTTTCTATTGGGTATTCTTAGCTTCCTTGTAGAATATTAATTGGTCATCTATGCTGGGATTTTATTCTGGGCTCTCTATTGTGTTTCACTTGTCTACGTGTCTACTTTTATGCCAGTATCAAATGGTGTTTTGATTATTATAGCTTTGTAATATAGTTTGAAATCAGGAAATGTAGTGCCCGCATCTTTGTTCTTTTTTAAGATTTCTTTGGCTATTTGGGGTCTTCTGTGGTTCCATACAAATTTTAGTACTGTTTTCTCTATTTTTGAGAAAAATGTCATTAACATCTTAATAGGGATTTCATTGAATCTATAGATTTGTAGCTTTCAGTGCACAGATCTTTCACCTCCTTAAATTTATTTCTAATTACTTAATGTTTTTGCTGCAGTTATGAATGGGATTTTCTTTTTCAGATACTTCATTATTAGTAGATAGAAGTACAACTGATTTCAGTATGTTGACTTTTATATCCTGCAAGTTTACTAAATTCATTGATTAGTTCTCAGAGTTTGTTTGGTGGAGTCTTTAGGATCTTTAAGATCATATCTTTAAGATTATATATCATATCTCTAAGATCATATCATCTACAAATAAAGAGATTTTATTTCTTCCTTCCCAACTTGGATGCATTTTTTTGTTTGTTTTTTAAACTGAGGTATAATTGATATACACACCAGTGTTATATTAGATTCAGGTTTAAAATATAATGATTCAACAATTCTGTACACTAATTAGTGTTCATTATATTAAATGTACTCTTAATTCCCTTCACCTTTTCCACCCATCCCCCCACCTACCTTTCCTCTGGCAACCACCAGCTTGTTCTCTGTATTTAAGAGTCTGGTTTCTCTTTGTCACTTTTTTTTTTTTTTGGGAACAGACAGAGATCACAAGTAGACAGAGAGGCAGGCAGAGGGAGAGATGGGGAAGCAGGCTCCCTGCTGAGCAGGGAGCCCGATGTGGGGCTCGATCCCAGGACCCTGGAATCATGACCCGAACCAAAGGCAGAGGCTTTAACCCACTGAGCCACCCAGGTGCCCCCCTTTGTCATTTTTTTTTTGTTTGTTCATTTGTTTTGTTTCCTAATTCCACATATATGTGAAATCATATAGTATTGTCTTTCTCTGACTTATTTCACTGCATGATACTCTGTAGATCCATCTATGTTGTTGCAATGGCAAAATTTCATTCTTTTTTATGGCTGAATAATATTCCATTATATATATATATACTATATAGATATCTATATATTATAATTATATATAAAGTATATAAAATTAATTTAAATTAAATATATGTAAAATAAATCAAATATATAATATATAAATATATTATTATATATATTAAATATATATATCTCATCTCTTCTTTTTTTTTTTTTTTTTTTAAAGATTTTATTTACTTATTTGTCAGGGACAGAGGGAGAGAGAGCGAGCGAGCACAGGCAGACAGAGAGGCAGGCAGAGGCAGAGGGAGAAGCAGGTTCCCTGCCAAGCAAGGAGCCCGATGTGGGACTCGATCCCAGGACACTGGGATCATGACCTGAGCCGAAGGCAGCCGCTTAACCAACTGAGCCACCCAGGCGTCCCTATATCTCATCTCTTCTTTATTCATTCATCAGTCCATGGACTCTTGGAATTCCATATCTTAGCTATTATAAATAATGCTGAAATAAACATAGGGGTGCATATATCTTTTCAAATTAGTGGTTTTGCTTTTGTTGGAAAATATCTAGTAGTGGAATTACTGGATCATATATTTTTTAAAGGTTTTATTTATTTGAAAGAGAAAAAGAGCACAAACAGGGGGGTGGGGGCATAGGGAGAGGGAGAAACAGACTCCCTGCTGAGCAAGGAGCCCAGTGTGGGTCTTGATCCAAGGACTCCAGGATCATGACCTGAGCCAAAGGCAGATGCTTAATGGACCGGGGTGCCCTTCTATTTTTAAGTTTTTGTAGAACTTCCATATTGTCTTCCACGGTGGTTGTACTAGCTTGCATTCCTACCAACAGTGCCTGATGGTTCCTTTTTCTTCACATTCTCAGTACTTGTTTCTTGTCTTTTTGATTCCAGTTATTCTGACAGGTGTAATGTGATATATTGTGGTTTTGATTTGCATTTCCCTGATGATTAACGGTGCTGAGCATCGTTTCTTATGTTTGTTGGCCATGTGTATGTCTTCCTTTGAAAAAATGTCTATTCAGGTTTTCTTTCCATTTTTACAGATTGTTATTATTATTACTGTTATTTGGTGTCAAGTTGTATGTTTTTTTATATATTTTGGATATTAGTCTCTTGTTGGAGATATCATTTGCAAATATCTTCTTCCATTCAGTAGGTTGCCTTGTCATTTTGTTGATGGTTTCCTTCGTTGCGCAAAAAGCTTTTTATTTTGGTATCATCCTGAAGTTTATTTTTGCTTTTGTTTCCCTTGCTTGAGGAGACAAATCCAGGAAAACGTTTCTATAGCTAATGTCAAAGAAATTACTGCCTGTGTTTTCTCCTAGGAGTTTTATGGTTTCACATCTCACATTTTAGGTCCTTAATCCATTTTGATTTTATTTTTGTGTTTAGTGTAAGAAAATGGTCCAATTTCATTCTTTTACATGTGTCTATCCAGTTTTCCCAGCACCATTTGTTGATGAGACTGTCTTTTCCCCACTGCATATTCTTTCCTCCTCTGTCATAGATTAAGTGACCATTAAGTGTGGTTTTATTTCTGGGCTCTCTATTCTGTTCCATTGATCTATATGTCTATTTTTGTGCTGGATGCCTTTTATTTCTTTATCTTGCTTGATTGTTTTCATAAGAACTTCCAGTACTCTGTTGAATAAGAATGATGAGAGTGGGTATCCTTGTTTTGTTCCTGATCTTAGAGGAATAGATTTCAACATTTCACTGTTGTATATGATGTTAGTTGTGGGCTTGTCATCCATAGCCTTTATTGTAGTGAGATATGTTCCTTCCAGACATTTGTTGAGGGTTTTCATCACCTCTGGCTTCTGCAGTGTTTAGGATGGATCTCTGTTAGAACTCCAAAGCTATCATGTTACAACTGCTTAATTATCTCTTCCTCACCGGGACCATGAGCTCCTTTAGGACAATCATACTGTCCTAGGCACCTCTGCATTCTCAGTGCTGGGTATAAATCCAGAGTAGGTATTTGTATGAATGAGTTAAATATCCCCAAAGTATTCCTTTTATATCTTTCCTTTGAAGTACTTTCTTTTTTTTCCTGAAATATTTTCTTATTAGTAATATGTATGTGTACTTTTCTGTTCCAAATAAGTTTTGTGCAGGACCATCTAGTACTTTTAAATTATATAACTGCATGTTATAACCAGTGACTTAAAAAGATTACATGAAGCCATTGAAAAAAGATAAAATCTAGGTGTTCTAATGACTCTGGGAGCCTTAAGTTGAGTAGCATCAAACTGATATAATTTGGGGGCTCTTGATAGCATTGTGTTGATGCTCCAGTTTTGGAGCTTAAGAGACCAGAGGCCAAATTCTGGCTATTGCCTTTCATATTATTACATACAGTGACTGCAGGCAACTTATTTATTATCTCTGGCACTTAATTTTCTCAGTTATAAAGTGCTGTGAAAAATAACTGTATGAAGGTAGATGGTATGTCTACCTTTATTGGTACAGTCTGGCACATGAAATTACTAATGATTATTACTTCTCAAAATTTTGGCTTAGGCAGGAATATTTCGCAGATTTACAGAACATAATTCATTTTAGATAATATAAAGTGATTTGACGACTTTATCTTAATTATGAAACAAACATATACATTTTAATGAAATCAAGGAGAAAAAAGAAACTTCATAATGGGGAGTTTCCATAGGTATTACTTTGATTTTGGTCCACTGGAATGCTAACTTTACAAATGGTTGTTATGCTAGGATGTTAGCCTAAGGAGAAAACTTCTCTCCTGACAGTAGTTTAAAATCCAAAGGCTACAAATATCATAAATTTTGGTAGAAGTGTTACCTTGTTCATATTGAACATAAGGTTTGCTTGAAATGACCATAATAAAAGCCCTATTATCTGATGTGACTGGCACTGACCAATAAATGTGTCAATAAATTGAAAAGAGATTCACGATTAGTGATTAGTCAACACCACTAATTATCAGGGAAATGCAAATCAAAACCACTGGAATAACTAGAATCAAAAAGATGTAAATGTTAGAGAGGATTTGGAGGAAAAGGACTCCTCCTCACTGTTAGTGGGAATGTAAATTGGTGTAGCCACTATGGAAAAGAGTAGGGAGGTTCCTCAAAAAATTAAAAACAGATATACTATATGATCTAGTAATTCTACTACTGGGTATTTACCCAAAGAAAACAAAACACTAATCCAAAATGAAATACCCTATGTTTATTTAAACATTGTTTAAAATAGCCAAGATACAGGAACAACTTCAGTGTCTATGGATAGATGAAATGGATAAGAGGGATGCAGTACACACACACACACACACACACACACACACACACACACACACACACTGGAGTATTACACAGCCTTAATAAGGATGAGATAATGCCATTTGAAAAAGGACATAGTTAATGCTAACGCAATAAGTCAGATTGAGAAAGAGAAATACCATATAATTTCAGTCATATGTGAAATCTAAAAAGGCAAATGAATGAACAACAAAACAAAAAGCAGAATCAGACCCATGAATACAGAGAACAAACTGATGGTTGCTGGAGAGGATGGGCAAAATGGGTGAAGGGGAGCAGGAGAGATAGGCTTCAGTTAGGGAGTGAACAAGTCATGGGAATAACAGATAGAGCATAGGGAATATGGCCAATGGTATTATAACACTGTTGTGTGGTGACAGATGGTAGCTACACTTGTGTGAGAATAGGGTAACATACAAAGATGCTGAATCACTATGTTGTGCACCTGAAACTAATGTAACATTGTGTGTTAACTAGACTCAAATAGGAAAATTAAAGAAAAAAAGAAAAGAGACTCATGAAAACAATATATATGTGTTTTAAATATATTCATGTTGTTCCCTAATATTATGATGAGTCAAGGCCTCTCCTTTGAGTGTAAGTGCACTGAGGAGAGCTCAGTCAGCATCCTGGTGTCCAGCCCATCCACAATGCATTGTCTCCCGTCTCCTGCTTTCGACTTACTAAAAGCAGAGCCAGGAGCTGGAGTTCTGAGGTGGTCTGAATGCAGAATCTGTCTGGATTTTTCCAGATATTTCACCCTCTTTCGCAAATATTTTACCCATAATAATTGTCTTGCCTTTATCAACTCTTTCTAAAGTATTCAACTAGGTTTTCATAGAAACCCCAAACTCTCCCCACTCCTATTTTACTGGTTTGTATAACATTTAATTAAATTATGTAATTGCAAACTAGCAAGGGAACTAGCATAAACTGACTTGAGAAAAATGTAGGGAACTCAAAGTGAACATAAAACGAATGTGTGGGCCTTCTAGAAAATAACCTACCAGTGGTAATTGCCCAGTGTAAAATCAGTCAGATGTTCTGCAGAGGAGGCGCCCATGGCTCAGTCAGGTGGACTGGTTAAGTGGAAAGTGGTCAGGATTGTCAGCTGGATTAAATCTTGAGAGCTTAGCTTCCTTCTGTGAACTGAACTGGGCTAATTAGAGATGCCATAGGATTCTGAGTCTTTGACCCTTTAAACGTTTAAACTTTTCTAACCTTGTTGTTAGGTTATTTCAAGGCAATTCAATTTAAGATGTTGCTTGGTATTTGAAATTTATCTCTTGCCAGCCTGTTTCTTTTTCTCATGATTTCCTCTAATCCATGTGCCCCACTAAAAATACTAGTTTAATTTTAAAATTCGAGATAAATGAAGGGACTGGACAATCCTATCCTATGGAAACAGTGTCTGCCAAACACTGGCTGAGGACAAACATCAGTAACATCCTGACACCCAGCTGCACACTCGTATCCCTAAATCCTTTCCGAGCAGTCAAGCTTTTAAGAACACCTCCTGACACTTTTACCTAATTTGATGTCAAAAGTTTTTTAAAGCCAGCCACAGAAAACCGATCTTTTGTCAATGTACAAAAAGTCTCTTTTGGCCTCATTTAGTACAAATATTTTCTTCCATAAAAAAATTCAGGATCCTTTGTTTAGGCTCGCATCCATATTTCCAAGGATTATGAAATAAATGTTTGATCCAGCAGAGATAAAGGAAGGCCTCCATTTGAAAATCTTGATAATTGATCTGATAAATTCTTAACTCCTGCTGACGTTGAGGAGAGCGAAGTGCATGCCAGAGGTCACGTTTGAGGTCCTTGAAATTTGGAACTGTCTCCCAGAGGGCTATCTAAACCTTCCCGATCCCGTTCTCTTCCTGAGGAGCCATTTGGTTGGCAAAGATAACGATTTGCGTGACTCCCTATAAGGGGGGAGATCTGGTTGGTTTAAGTGTACAGATTTTTCTTTTTCCTTTCTAGTGTTTTAAAAGTTGGGACATTGTATGGTTGAAGAACAAAACATAGGGTGAAAAGAGGCATATGCTGTTGCATGATAGCAATTGGTTGGAACAAAGTAGTTGCTGCCCATCAGACTGGACCTGCTCGCTCCGGTTCCCCATGGTTCTCCTCTCTCCTGTGCCTGCCTGTGGCCAGTCATTGAGGTTACTGCCTGACTCCTCCAGGCAGATGAATTCGCAGTCTCTGTTAAGGACTTTAACTACTTCTTCATGTAAGCTTTGTGTCCACAGGTATATTGGTCTAGAAGAATTAGGTTCCTCCAGCGTAGTAAATTGTACCCTCTACTGTCAGCATGAACACTTTACGGCCGTTGAGCTGTCCCTTAATGTGCTGTAAACACTCAGGGTAGATGGTGCCCCAAATGTTTAGAATCCCAGTTCGGCCAGATTTAAAAATATAGAGCTTTAGGGGCGTCTGGGTGGCTCAGTCAGTTAAGTGTCTGCCGTCAGCTCAGGTCATGATCCCAGGGTCCTAGAATCAAGCCTGGAGTTGGGCTCCCTGCTCAGCAAGGAGCCTGCTTCTCAGATGACGGGTAATGCCTTTCTAATATTGGCACCTTTCACAGACAGGCCACTGGTCTCCCCTGTTCATGCTTGCTCTCTCTCTCTCTCTGTCAAATAAATAAATAAAATCTTTAAAAAATATAGATACAGCTCTAATGTGAATGCAAAGTCTTGCAAACTTTTAGATGAGTATCTCCCCAAGGCCAAGTCACACGGGGTCATTTATTTACCTTTTGACTGCTTTACTCCTGGGTTACCTGATTCCTCAGGTTTCACATGATATCATGGAGGTGATTCTGAATAAAGGAAGAGGGGAAGCCCAGAACTGACTCTCAGCTTTTATCCCAATTTTCTGAAACAGCTGAGTGGGTTTCAGCAGGTTTCAATGGGTTTCCTCAGGCATTGTCCTTGTCCCAAGACTTCTTAGGTTCTTCCCCCGTGGTTTGGCTTGAGGAACAGTAGGGTTGTAAATCATCCTGGAAGGAGAAGGTATCTGAGGACAGAGACCCACCAAAGATGATAGGGAGTTGGAGGAAGTGCGGTAGTTAGGATCAGGCAGTGGGGGGCCATGGGAAGATACAGCTAAGGGTAATGGCTAGAGGGGTAGTGAAACCAGGAACCAGGAAAAAAGAATGAAGAGCTTCTTGGTCTCTTGCTTTTATATTCATCATGCAGGTTGGAAATTCACTTCTACTGAACAAGAAATGTATGACCAGCATGATCCCTAGGATTGTATGGAGAACAAAGAGAAAAGAAAGATTTCACAGTAAATACACATTTATTCTCAGTTATGTAGAACACTTCAAAGTACTTATAAGGTTTTATTCTTGGTTATTAGCAAATGCAAAGATAAGTTGGCTAATGTGAGTCTTACGCTGAAGTGTCTTCTTAATCCTTAAATTCTCTTAGTTTGCAGACCAGTGGCCTGTCTGTGAAAGGTGCCAATATTAGAAGGGCATTTCTCATCACCTGTATCTAGCCTCTTCTCTGGGGGCCATGGTTAGACGTTTGTGCCTGGAAGAGGACAGGGAGGTGTGCTGTGGCTTGACTGGTGGAAGCACAGCTTGCTTGGGTAAATAGCCAACGTTTAAAATCCTGATATAAATAAAATGTTTTTCTAACTCTTATTGTTTGGCTCATTTCCCGGGTAAGTGCATGAACCATGTATCATTGACCTTGGCTCTAAAATATAGATTTTCATCTTTAAAGAATTTGGGATCATAGGCTAGAGATCATAGGTTGTTTGAGCTGGAAAGGATTTAGAGATCTGCTAGTCTAGTCCTTTATTTTATGAATGAAAATATCCCCAAACTCTGTCACATACAGACCTCTCTCTTTTTCCTTGTCTTTAAAAATTCTTTAAAAAAAATGTTCAAGCTTTATTGAGATATAATTGGCAGGCTATTATATAAGTTTAAAGTGTATAATGCTTTGATATACTTATAAATGGCAAAATGATTACTGTCATATCATCAGCTAACACCTTCATCACGTCACATAATCACCATTTCTTTTTTTGCAGTGAGAACGCTTAAGATTTACTTTCTTAGCAGCTTTTCTTTCTTTCTTTTTCTTTTTTTTAAAGATTTTATTTGTTTGAGAGAGAGAGATCACAAGTAGGCAGAGAGGCAGGCAGAGAGAGAGGGGGGAAGCAGGCTCCCTGCTGAGCAGAGAGTCTGATGTGGGGCTCGATCCCGGGACCCTGAGACCATGACCCAAACCGAAGGCAGAAGCTTAACCTACTGAGCCACCCAGGCACCCCTCTTAGCAGCTTTACTTTTCTTTAAAAGATTTGAGAAAGCAAGTATGTGCGCACATGCACAAGTGTTGGGGGGTATAGAGGGAGAGAAAGAATCTCAAGCAGACTCCCTCCTGACTGTGGAGCCCCACACGGGCTTCCATCCCATGACTCTGAGATTATGACCTCAGCTGAAATCAAGAGTTGGACGGTTAACTGGCTGAGCCACCCAGGCACCCCTCTTAGCAACTTTCGGGTATATAATATAGTATTATTAACTATCCCATCTAAATAACTCTAAATACATTGAAACATATTAGGTAATATGTCAGTTTTAATTACTCTTTTTGGAGAGGGAACTTCTGGAGAGCCATGTTTGTTTTGCTGCCGTTGTGAGCCTGGACCCAAGGGTCACTCTGGACTTCCCTTTTTTACCATGCGAGGACACATTTTGCCTTGCTTTTTTTTGGGGTCCTGAATTTCCTTATTTTCATGTCTTTCTTGGTCTATCCCTTCATTCTGGTGGAGAACATTTTTCATCCTGTACTTTCTAGAGCACGGGCCACAGCAGGTAAATTTCTTGAGGACTTTCAGACTTAGAAAGTCCTTATGATCACATTTAATTGATAATTTGGATCAGTGTAGAATTTTGGAAATTATTCCTCCCCCTGAATCTTGAAGACGTTATTGTTTTTTTGAATTTTGTCTTCTGGTGTTGATGCTGAGCCATCTGATAACAATCCAATTCCTGATTTCTTCTCTATGACAGTTTTTTTTTTTCTTTTTTATTAGTTTTTTTTTTTTTTTTTTTTTTTTGCTGATGTATTGAGGATGGGTCTTTGATTTGTCTTCTTTATTGTTTGGGGTACTAGATTATCCCATTAAACCTGGAAACGTTCATCTTTCAGTTTTATGAATTTGGCATACATTACTAATTTGATAATTTCTTCCTTTCTATTTTTTTGTCTGCGCAGTTTCTTTCTGGAGCTTCTAGACAATTTCTCTAATTTTCTGATGCTTTCTCTTCTTTTTCCATGTGTTTTTATTTTGCCTTTTATGTCTGTTTTCTAGGAAATTTCCTTAAGTTTCTCTCCTGACCCTTGAGTTGAATTCTTTCTACTCCTGCTCTCATAGTTTTCATTTCCAGGCATTCTTTTATTTCTTTAAATGTTTTTTTCTTTTTATGGTGCCCTGTACTTTGATGGGTGCAATATCTAGTTTTATCACTGATACTGTCATAATAGTTTTATAAGTTATCTTCTGATAATATTTTTGTCACTTTTCATCTTTGTCTTTTTTTTTTTTTAAGATTTTATTTATTTATTTGACAGACAGAAATCACAAGCAGGCAGAGACGCAGACAGAGAGGGGGGTGGGAAGCAGGCTCCTTGCTGAGCAGAGAGCCTGATGCCGGGCTCAATCCCAGGACTCTGGGACCATGACCTGAGCCGAAGGCAGAGGCTTTAACCCACTGAGCCACCCAGGAGCCCCTCATCTTTGTCTTTTTTAATGTGTTTTTCCACTTTCATGTTACAGAATTTCCTTATGATTCTGGTTACTTTAGTTTTTCTCTTCCTAGTGAGGACAGGGGAACTCAGACTGGTTTTAAAGTTGGCGAGTATGAGTGAAACTTGTGAACTGCTGGGCTTGTGTGTTTATAATTTGTCATTAGGGAGGGAATAAATGTAAATGTATAGGTTCAGTACGCAATATTTACCCAGATGTTCTGGTTGCTACATTTTTCTACTAGGTACAATGTTGCAGGGGCCTAATTAAGCCCTGGCGCTTGTCTCTCTACTTCCATCTCTCTTCCTCTGTCTCCCTCTTTTCCTTGCGCATCCCTTCTGCCATATCCATACCACGTCCAGGGCCCACCTGTTGCCTAGATCTATTTTCTGTTAGCATCCTGAGCAACTTGGAAAAAGTCATTATGGAATATACTCCAGGGTGTCTGGGTGCACAGCTGGTTGGGTGACGGCCTTCATGATCCTGCAGTCCCTGGATGGAGTCCCCCGTCAGGCTCTCTGCTTAGTGGGAGTCTTTTTCTCTCTTGGACCCTCCCCCATCTGATGCTCTCGCTCTCTCATTCTCACTCTCAAATCAATAAATCAATAAATTTTTTTTTTTTTTTTTTAAAGGAATACACTCCAAAAAGTAGTAAGATCCATGTGATTTCGCCTAAGGCCAGGCAGTTAGGTTAGGGTGATATCAGCCAATAACAAGGTACCTTCCATTTAATTCAAGAACTATTTATTGAGCTCCAATTACGTGCATGGCATATAATTGCCACTGAAAGAGAAGTAAATAAACAGAAAGTAAAATAGTCCACTCTATTTCGAAAGGCTTCTCTGCTAATACTTTCTGCCTAAGCCATGGCATTGGACCTGCCGCTGCTCATTCCATGATTTCAATGGGAACTCTGAATCAGTTCATATAAGTGTCAAATTAAGGTCCTGTTATCCTTAGAAGATTTTCGGAGGCACCAGCCTTCCCTTGCACTTTCCTGTGTTTTCTCCAACTGTCCTGCATCATGCTTTACCTGGCAGATATGTGGTGTGTGTGGCTGCAAGGCTGACCATAGAACTCTGGTCACCACGACTACAACCTGTTAGATTTTGATAGAAACATCAACGACTTGCTTATCCTTGGGAGGTAGGGAGCAGACACGAAGACTGCCACCGTAATTGCCTCCCATGGTGGGCAGATTCTAAGGTTATACCCAGGTTCCGAGAAAGGGAGCATGGTGGTGGTTAGTGCTTGTACCTTGTTTTGCTGTTTCTCAGGGAACCAGTTGCCATGGTTCCTCCATGAATATCATTACTGGAACTCATGAGGGAAGCAGGGATTAAGGGATCAAAGTCAGTTCTTTGGTCTCTTCTGTCCACTGCAAGATGGTCCTGCACAAGGTGTTTATAGCCTTCCTATTTGCTGGAACTGGAGGGAGCCCGCCCTGAATGTTCTCACCGCAGCTTGACCTCTGGACCGTCCGTTTGACTATGGGAAGGGTAATGCAGCCCTTCCCCTAAGAAATGACTATTTGAACGGAGGTCTGTCTGTTCACAATGTCAGTGAAAGGTGTTTGTACATCCACAGTAATCTATCTACGTATTGTCTATGTTTGTACAGCCAAGTCTCATTATTTGCGCTAGTTAGGTTTTGTAAAGTCACTGAACCACTGCCTCTAGGGAAAATATGGGGTGAGACTCCTATGAGGCTCTGGTCACAACATTGTCATTAACGGACCAATACATAACCTTGTTTTATGGGACAGGTTATTTAGCATGTATTCTTGATTCATTAACATTGAATTCACAGCAGACAGTATGATCCCTTGTACCTGAACAAAGCTCACCACACACATCTCTCCATAAGCTATATTGCAACCTTCTGTGTTTGGGAAAGCTGGACAACACTTCAGCGTTCCACGTGGGGGTCATTTTAAACAGTAAATTCATCCAGAAAACCTCACAAAAATGTGAAAAATGTGCCACTAAATAGACCGTGAAAAGGACACTTGTTTTATAGCATGACAGCTGCAGTAAGAAGGCAGGGCACCACCTTGTTTACCTGGGGTGAGAACACGCATGGCTGACATTTTTTGTCTACTCTGTGCACGTCTGCAAATGTTTACCAAGCACCCTGATATGGATTTTTGGGGTCACAAATGAATTTTTGTAAGTAGACAAATTTGCAAACACAAAATCTGCAAATAATGTAGAGTGACTCTGTGTGTGTGTTTGTGTGTATTTTGGACAAATGGAAAACAAAACAAAATTAATCCCCAAAGCTTCATGACCTTTTCAACTTCACTTGTGGGTATTGAGAAGCTTGACCTTGACCTTTTACCCAGTAGACGGACAGATGCTATTCCTATCAGCGGCGGCAGCTACTAGCCAAACACTTCATGTGAGCCTCCAGGTTTATTTCCTTTCTCTTTGTTTTGTTAAGTTCTCCTTTATGGAAGAAGCCAGGTGAGGATCCACTGACCAATGAACTGGGCTGATAATGGGTAGGTATTATTATTATTTTTTTTAAAGATTTTATTTATTTATTTGACACAGAGAGAGCACAAGTAGGCAGAGCAGCATGAAGAGGGAGAGGGAGAAGCAGGCTCTCCCTGAGCAGAGAGCCTGACGTGGGGCCTGACGTGGGGTTCAATCCCAGGACCCTGGGATCATGACCCAAGATGAAAGCAGCTGTTTAACTGACTGTGCCACCCAGGTGCCCTGTGGGTAGGTGTTATTGAAGCAGCTGAAGCAAGCCTCCTCCTGCCTAGGGCTAAGGTCTTAAAGTCTTAACTACTGAGGGCTGCCTGAATTTCTAGAACCATCTGCCGCTGAATTACTTAGGCCACATAGACAGATTTTGATCTGTTTCATTTCTTTGTCCTTGTTCGTGACATTTAACAATTGTATTCTGCTTGAGTAATTTCTGTTTTTGTCACATGGCATAGTGACTCACCTGAATTGGGAAGGAAAGACCAAAACAATTTGTTAACATGAGGGAAAAAAAATAGTATGGGGAACAATGGGTGATTATATTCACCCACATTGTGGATAAGTAACATTGTGAAAGATGTCAGTGTTTGGTCAATTTATTTCAACTGTGTAGAATATATTTGTAGCATAAATGTATTTAAAAAAGAAAAAAAACCATTGGCTAAGTTATTTTGAAAGTTGTTTTCTTACTTTCCCTAACCGTTGCCGTAGGAATGTTGGTGTTTTATGATGCTGTGTTGAGGAAGAGTAATGGTATGGGGAGCATGATGGTAGAGAGAGAACTAGCATGATCCCCCCAAACCTTCTCCATCTCAACTTCCATGAGTGAGAGATGGGTCATGTAACAACCTTAACTCCCAGTGATATTAATAATCTTTGGGTGAACAGAACCTTTCTTTTTGAGATGGAAAAACCTATTTAAGTGGCTTTTTTTTTTCACCTCCAGCTTTACTAAAGTATTATGACAAATACAAATTTTGTGTGTTTAGGTTGTACAATGTGGCTATAAGAGGCACAATATGATGATTTAATATACATACACCTTGTGAAGTGCTTACCGTAGTCATGTTAATTCACATGTCCATCACCTCACATAGTTATCATTTGTTTGTTTGTGTTTGGTGAGACCATTTACTACTCTTAGCAACATTTACTACTCTTAGCAAATTTCAAGTACAGTATTATTAACTATAGTTACCATGGTGTACATTAGATTCCCCGGAACTTATTCTAATAGAAAGTTTGTATCCTTTGACTGACATCTCCCCATGGCCCTCACCCCCTGGTTTCTGTCAACCATCATTCTGCTATGAGTTCCACTTTTGTAGATTTTGCCTATACATGAGATTACACAGTATTTGTCTTTCTGTGTCTGGTGTGTTTCACTTAGCATAATGCATTCCAGGTTCATCCATGTTGTCATAAATGGCAGGTCTCCCTCCCTATTTTATGGCTGAGTAATTATTCATATGAATACGTGTGTGTGCATGTGTGATACACATCCATCTTCTTTATTCATTCTTTCATAGATGGAAACTTTGGTTGTTCCCATATCTTACCCACTGTGAATAATGATGCAGTCAACAGGAGAGAGCAGATATCTCTTTGATATCCTGTTTTCATTTCTTTTGGGTTTATATCCAGAAGTGGGAATGTTAGATCATATAGTAGTTCTATTTTTAACTTTTGAGGAGGCGCCATACTGTTTTCCATAATGACTGTACCAATCCACCAATAGCATACGAAGATTTTTCTCCACACCCTTGCCAATACTTGTTATCTTTTGTCTTTTTGATAATAGCCATTTTAACAGGTGTGAGGTGATATCTCCTTGTGATTTTGATTTGCATTCCCCTGATGATTGTTGATGCTGAGCACCTTTTTGTGTAACAGCCAGCTATTTGTATGTCTTCATTGGAAAAATGTCCATTCAGGTCCTTTGCCTGTTTTTAAATTATTTTATTTATTGATTGTTGTTGAGTTGTAGTTCTTTGTATTTTGGGTATCAACCCCTTATCATATGTTTGCAAATATTTTTTTCCATTCTGTAATTACATTTTGTTGATTGTTTTGCTGTACAAAAGTCTTTTTCATTGATTCACTTACCAAAAATGTTCTATGTAGGCTTTAGGAATGCCTGGATCCAGGAGTTCAAATGGTGTCATTAAGGGTCTTTTTTTTTTTTTTTTTTTTTTTTTGTCTTTTTCTCTCAGTTCTGCTGTCCTCCCTCTTGGTTCTTCCCTTGTAATGCCAAATTAATTTACATCCTAATGTCACAGCAATTTCATCAGAAATGAGTTATTTTGTTTTCTTAACAATTTCATGGAAGTCCCAGAATTCAGTTTTTTCCATTTCCTTTCTTATTCTTTCTCCCTCCCTTCTTTCCTTTCTTCCTTCCCTCTTCTTCCTTCCTTCCTCCCTCCCTCCCTCCCTTTCTTTCATCACATACTCATCCCTGATTCAATCACCAGAGTCTGGGGAATGTTGTATCCTAACAGGCCA
Organism: Enhydra lutris kenyoni; assembly: GCF_002288905.1. Taxonomy (NCBI): domain Eukaryota; kingdom Metazoa; phylum Chordata; class Mammalia; order Carnivora; family Mustelidae; genus Enhydra; species Enhydra lutris. The sequence goes on from NW_019154096.1 coordinate 16,088,766, forward strand.
CCCGTCTATCACATGACCATGTGTGGAACCAGAGCTGGAGTTAGTACCCTTGTATCATTTGGAATAAAAGAAGTGTAGGAATCATTCATCAGGAAAAATCTGAATGCTGGTATCTGAAGAAAAGTAAATGACAGTTGGGCAGGTAAAATAATAAATGGCCATTTTGGATTCATTTAAACCACTGGGTTATTATATGTTTAAATTAAGACCATGGATATAGAAGTGCTTTGAAAATAACACATATAAATATAGTATATTTTCTTTCTTATTGTGTATAAATAACATCAATTTAATTAAATATACATTATATGTATATGTATATGTATTGGGGGCTAATGCCCACTGTTCACTAGGCATTATGGAAGATATCAAGGTGAATAGGAAATAATCTTTGTCCTCAACTAATTTAGAATTTAGTGGGAATATAGGCAGGTAAAAAATAATTAACTATAACATGAGGCAGGAGGAAATAAATAAAGAACAGTATGTGTGGGAAAGCACAGAAGTTGGGAGATACTCCTTTTTTATTTTTTAAAGATTTATTTATTTGAAAGAGGGAGAGCTCACAAGTGGAGGGTGGGGAGAGGGAGAGAATCTTAAGTAAAACTACCAGTTGAGCACCCAGCCCTGTGTGGGCTCGATCTCACCACCCGGAGATCAGACCTGAGCTGAAACCAAGAGTCAGATCCTCAAGCAACTGAGACATGCAGGCGCTTGGGGAGATATTACTTTTGAGCAAAGTAAATTTAGAAGATATATTAGTGTCTTAAAAAAAAAAAGAAGAAGACCCAAGAGTTGTTGAAGAGAGCACTGGAGATCTGCAAAGCCTAAGGCGGAGGAGAGAGGAGAAACAGATGAAGAAGAGGACAGCAGGGTTGGGGGTGAAGAGGAGAGAAAGGGGAGAAATCGTAATCTAGTAAGAGGAAAGGGCTCCTGCAGGGGGTGATAACCTGGAGGGGTTAGATCCTTGTGGTTTTCAACCTTCATTCCCCATTAACTAAGGAAGTTTAAAAACAAAGGAGGTATTGCTCTTCCCTTGACTTTTGGAAGCAGAATCTCCAGCTGGGGCCCTGGCGTGCTTGGACAAGCCAACAAGTTCAATCTGGGACTTCGAAGTGCCCGACTGGTTTAATTCTTTGAAGATTCATTAGAAGAGTGTGTGTTAATATGTCGCCTTTTCGTCTCTCCCCAAACATTTGTGATCCCAGATTAATACTTTGCTTTTTAAGCGTTAAATTAAGCTTTTATACTCAATAATGTTTTATTTACATTACACTTCACAGTTACATAATTTGGGATGGAAGTAAGCCAGTCTCGAAACTTGAAATGTTTTCTTAAATATTCAATTGAAAAGAATTTATATAATACCATGCTTCATTAATCCCTCGTTTATCAGCATATGACCTAACCAGCCACATAGACTCTGCGAGCTTAGCTAAGAACCAAGGAAAGAGAGCTCTGAGAAGTCAGAAATGTGGCTGTGGTTTCCAGTAACTTGAAGTGCTGCACCGTCATCTTGGGAGAGTCTTTAAAGGCTGGTTTACCATCATAACACACACACACACGCGCGCGCGCGCACGCACACACACACGCACACACACGCGCGCGCGCACACACACGCACACGCGCGCGCACACACACACGCACACACACACGCACACACGCGCGCGCGCACGCACACACACGCACACACACACACACACACATTCACTCTTCCAAGAATCTAATCCATTTGTCTGTAGTGAATTAGAAATAAGGAATTAGTACAAGAATGATTTTGGGTAGCCAAGAAAGACTATACCCTGCAACGATATCAAACAGCTGAAGTTAAAAAAAATTTTAAAAAGCCAAATCAAAGTACATGGCAATATTAGGATACTAAGATTATCATATACACACAAGTTCCTGATTAGGGACCTGTGTTATCAAGAAGCACCCATGTTCAATACCTTTGGCTTTAGAAGGCAAAAAAGTGACTGATATAATTAATACGTATAATATTGTAATATATATTACACTGTAAAATTATAATTTATATACATTTGTATTACATATAATTTATATATCTACCTGGTAAGCTTTTAAAAGGTTGATGCTTAATGTCATCAAGTTCAAGTTATTTGGAAAATTCATTCACCTGTAACTTAGTACCCTCTGACTGTATTTGTTGAATGAGACATACGAGACATAATGGCATTTTATAATTTATTTCCCTCTGAGATCTGATATTTCATATACGAAGGAGTATGGCTAGGGAAGAAACAGTGGTGGCTATATTTAAAAAAAATTCACTTTGTTCTGTCAGCTAAGATTATTTTCTAGCAAATCAGGAACTGGCTTAATCACCTTCTCATCACTGGGGTCACTACTGTTAATAAAGTATACCTAACATTTTGTCACAAGCGCTCCCTCCTGAGGATAAATATGTCTTTCTTTGTGGGCTGAGGCTGAGGTTCTGGGGTTTGGACCTCAGTGGAGACCTGAACTGAGGCCCAGAGGTTTCTTGGATATCTAAAGTTGGAACCCGGCTGGGATCACAGGGTCATATACCAGGGGGCTCCTAACTATTATTCCTTGTCTGCTGGAGTCCCTTATTTCTCAGTTGGCTAAAAATGAAACAAATACCTAGCAACAAATCTGTGTTTCCTCAAATGGGGTTATAATGTAAAGTTCTTTGCAAATCTCTGTAGTGATGAATACAAGCAGGCATTTCATATTCAGTGTATAATGTTAAGGTGGTTGTAGACTGACATTACAGTGCAATGAAAGGGTCTGATTCCCTCCAGATTCTTGTGCAGTGCCTTTTAGATGTACCTTTAATTGTAATCCCAAGTCAGGCATGTTAACATTCAGTATTCTTGCTGGAGAACGACAGTTCATGCTGAATCAGCTCACCAGTGTTTCCTTGTGTCCAATGGAGACTTGTAGAGAGGGATGAATAGGATAAATGTTATCTATCCTATTTTATTATTATGTATTCAGTTCTACTTACTATTATTCCATTTTATTTATTATTATTATTATTGAGAATGAAAATAACGTGGCTAAAGGTTGAGTAATATTGACCATGGTTAAAGCTTGGCTGCACCTTTAATTTGAGTTAGGGTTTGAAATTCACAATTTGGAATATTTCTGCCAAGAAAGATGTTATCTTGATAAATGGAGGAAGTGGCATAGTTGATTCCTTGTCCTCCTGCCTCATACAAGCCTCGTCTTGAGGAAAAGGTGGGACATTCTTCATTAGCCTGGAATTCGTTCCATTCCGGGTGTGATCTCCTGCATTCAAGTAAATTGGAAAAACTCATTCCAGTCTCATGAACGAAGACTTTATTTTGTCAAATGTGTTAGCTTGCCGGGGATTGGGCCGGGGATTGGGCTCATTTGAAAGATGCTAATGGTTCACGTGAAAAATTTTTAAAAAATTAAGGGTGAAAGAAAACATTCTGCTTCTTTACAAATAGTCTTCCTTCCAGAAGCATCCACTCTTACCAAAAACATTTCCTCTGTGTTTTAGCAAAAGCTGAGGACCTCACATTTTTAAGACTTTGGAGATTAATATCTCCTTTGTGGCCCCACGTGGTTATCCTTACTGCCCCTTAGTTATTCCAAGGCACGTGAAAGGGGAAAGAAGCCTTGGGAACCAGCAGGTGCTCTGAGCCTGCATGCGTTGCTATCCAAAGGGCAAAATACCATGATGCCTTGTTTGCTTTTTCAAAACAGTTTTTCAGGGCCCCCAAATGCATACCATCTAATTGGCCTGTAAACCAGGCAATTTCATAATTGGAGATGAATAATTTTAATGTTCAGATCAGATCCTTCATCAGATCCTTCAGCCTCATGGCTTGTGTTTGGTTTGGGATAATGATGTGGTGTCAAAGAATCTGCAGAAAAAAATTTTTTTTTTTCTAAAATGGATATGTCTAATTTAGAAAAAAGAAGGTTTTCTGGAGAAATGAGGAAGTTTTGATTTTTCTAGCTTTTATCCTTTGCTACAGATGTACTGCTGAGGCAGATGAAATGCCTCGTTCCTCAGGCACCAGCATTACCCTTTAATGACAACCCATTAACTTGAGTTAAAAAGGGATGCTCTGGTGGGGGTGCAGGAAAGGGAGAGAGCCTTGCCTGTACTTGTATAAAGAACCCAGGAATCAGACCTTCAGAAGCAGGCAAAGGAGAGGGAGAAATTCAGCGTAGATCTTTTAGAATAGGGGGTCAGGAACTTTTACTCCTATGGGGGCCAACACAGTAGGGGAAAGGAGCATGGCTGGCTAGGAAAGGTGCCCTAGCAGGGGCATCCCAAGGGGCACCAGATGTGAGCCGCAGGGGGGGCAGGTTGTGTCTAACGGGGTCAGCGGCTCTGCAACTCCAGCCAGTTCAGGCCTCACAGAAATGCAGGGCACTCTGATGCTCGAGCTATGGAACATTTTCAAAGGAAAATAAGGATTCAGATTTTATGCCAAACATGCCACGTATAAATATTTGTCCAAATTGAGGCTGAAATGAGGCACATGGAGTCCCTTTTGCTCCTTCAGGTTTAGAATATCATTGTTCTCACACCAAACTCAACATGAAGTTAGTTGTCTTATGGTGCTCAAGTCAGGCTGTGGGCCCAAAGAAAAAAACTCATGTAGATACATTTTTTATTATTTATATATTTATTGTTATATATATATATATTTCTTTTTTTTCCCCTTTTTGGGGGGGGGGGTAAGACTACAATGGCTAGCTCATAAATATACATGATGGAAAGAAATTGCCCCAGGATTTGTGAGGACAGGACTGAGATCCAGAAATCGGAGATGGCGGTATCTCTCTGTGTATCTTTCTGAGGACATACAGCCTTGTGTTTCTGCCTTTCCAGGCACATACCTCCATTTCTCCCTGCAGATTGGCATCCTCTGTCTTTTTCTGGGTGTTGCTGTCCCCTATCTGCGGCCTGTGGAAGGCTTTGTTCAGCTGAGGATTTGACTCTGATTCTATGATTTGTGCTTTATGACTTTTGAAAACAATTGAGATGTAACTGACATATAACATATTAGTTTCAGGTACACAACACCCGATGATTAGTAGATATTATGAAATGGTCACCATACTAAGTCCAGTCAACATCTGTCACTGCACCAAGTTACAGAATTTTTTTTCTTGTGGTGACAATTTTTAAGATTTACTTCCTTAGCAACTTTCAAATATGCAATACAGTGTTAGTCACCATGGTATGCATTATCTCCCCATGATTTATTTATTTCATAGCTGGAAGCTTGTACTTTTTGACCCTTTCACAATTTTGTCCCTATCCCTCCTGCTTCTGGAAACCACCAATTTTTTCTTGAAATACTAGGTTTTTTTTTTTTTTAAAATACATTCTACATTTAAGTTAGATCATATCGTATTTGTCTTTCTCTGACTGACTTATTTCACTTAGCATGATCCCTTTCCTATATGATGTTTAAGCTCCAGAACCTACCAATTACTACTGATAATTTCTATGTTGGAATTAGAAAATCTGATTGGTAGAGCCAGGCATATGGATTGGTTCCCTTTGGATGAGGAGGCTTCCACTTTTTCAACTGAGAATTGAAAGTATCAATTTCAAAAAACTGAATGTAATCCTCTCAAAGGTCCACGGGCAGCTTAGAGTAAGACAAAAGAGGAAGTTAGGTATGGAATCAGATTGACACTGTATAAACTATAGACATGAATGCTGATATTTTAGATTTTAAATTTTGACAAATTTATTATTTTTTAAATTTAAATTAAACTAATAACATGTAGTGTGTTATTAGTTTCAGAGGTAGAGTTCAATGATTCATCGGTCTTATATAACACCCAGTGCTCATTGCATCATGTGCTCTCCTTAATGCCCATCACTCAGTTACCCCTTCCCTCCACAGCCCTCCCCTCCAGCAACCCTCAATTTATTTCCTATGATTAACAGTCTCTTATGATTTGTCTCCCTCTCTGATTTCATGTTGTTTTATTTTTCCCTCCTTTCCTCTATGATCCTCTGTTTTGTTTCTTAAATTTCACATATGAGTGAGATCACATAATTATCTTTCTCTCACAGACATATTTTGCTTAGCATAATACCCTCTAGTTCTGTCCATATCAATAAGATTTCATTTTTTGATGGCCGAGTAATATTCCATTGTGTGTGTGTGTATATATATATATATATATATATATATATACCACATCAATAGATGAGTCTGGGCTTTTTCCAAATTTTGGCTATTGTGGACATTGCTGCTATAAATGTTGGGGTGCATGTGCCCCTTCGGATCACTACATTGATATGTTTGGGGTAGATACCTAGTAGTGCAATTGCTGGGTTATAGGGTAGCTCTATTTTCAACTTTTTGAGGAACTGCCATACTGTTTTCCAGGGTGCTGCACCAGCTTACATTCCCACCAACAGTGCAAGAGGGTTCCCCTTTCTCTGCATCCTCACCAATATATGTTGACAAATTTAAATTAAAGAAGAAATATGTGATCATAGAGAAAGTTTGAGAAATTCTGTGAAGGGTAAATAACAAAATAATCCATAATCTCATTACACAGAGTCAAATACAGACATTTTGGTATACTTACTTCCAGTATATTTGGGTGTATTTTCTTGCAGTCTTTTTTTTTTTTTTTAGGTATCAATCTCAAAATGCTATATTTAATAAGGGCATATCCTGAAAGGATGAGATGATGTGGATTAAAAACAAAGATGGGGATTAAAATGAATATAATGAATTAAAAAGATTTTAAGTAATACATTTTATGAAGGACCTAAAAATATGGCCTTTGTTCTAGTAATTTCACATTCTCTGAAGTAAGTCTCAGAGCTGTGTACAAAAATATATGTATAAAGATATTCACCACTGCATTATTGAGCATAGTCAGGAACTGAAAACACTTGAAATATCCAACAATAAAAGAGTAAGAAAGTATAAAATAGGTACCAGATGGAAATTTTGTAACCGCTGAACAATTTTGGGAGAAATATATTTCCCGAAGTAAGAATCGTCAAAATAAATTGCTAAGCAGATTGCAAAATTGAATGTGCTTTTCACTACTTTCTAATATTTCTGCATGGAGCATGAATTACCTTTATAATGTGTAAACAAATAAACCCAGTACACACAATGAAGTTAAAAAAAATGAACCTAGTGACATGGAACTGTGTGAAAATGGGGAGCAAAATTATGACGAGAGAGATTTTCGCACTTTCCAAGCTCAGTGAAGGGAAAGGTTGACACAGGCTCCTTGACCAGAACTTCTTTTAGGAAGCTGTCCCACCATGCAAGTAAAAATCAAAATCATGCACCTTCTTTGCCTCATTAGCACATCCTATGAAATTGAAATGTATTGAAATATATCTCCCTTTATTTGATAGTTGAGGTCTTTCAAGTTTTCTTTCCTAGCTCTCCGCCAACTCCCTGAGAGCTTTTGTTTTCTTTTCAGCTACTGAAAGTAATATGTCTACATTTTGCAAAATCGGGACAATATTAAAAGGTACAAAGAAGTAGGAGAAAAAGCCTTCTAGTTCTACATGTTACCTATCTGAACCTTGGTGAGTCCAGGGAAATTGATATGAATCTATACTGGGAACTTAATTTTTCCACTAGATCAGAGTTGGAGAGAGATGTGTACATGTTTGTTTCCTTTCTCCTCTTGGATAAAATTCAGCAAAGTAGCAATTCTGGTGAAGGATTCTAAATGATCAAGAGTTTACTTCATTTGTAATGAACTCAGCATATTTTCAAAGGCTAAAAACTGAAATCCTTCCTGAGCATATCTGATTCTATAGGTCAGATGAGATTATTTCTGCTCATTCTCTCTACTACTTGTCTTTAATTTGGAGATAGATTGCATTATCAAATGGGTAAATATGGTCTTATCATACAAAAATGACTAGAAAATGACCCCCACAATGCTGAAATGCTGGGAATGTTGAGCATCCACCAAAGAAATACAAAAGGGCAGCCTCTCAAATGGTTTGAAATTGAGGTAGATAGAAGCTGTTCTGCTTTTCTAACACTGCATTCAAATTAATGTGTATATTTTATTTAATGCTTATGGTTTAAAATGTCAGATACTATAGAAACACTTAGAATGAAAAGGAAGAATTCTTGCCTCCGGTAGTTTCCTGACTCCAGTCCCACTTGTCAGAGGCAACTACTCATCATTGTTTTTGCTTTTGTCCATTCATGTATTTTTTTCTCCATTTCTTCATATAAAATTTCTCATATTGCTGTTTCTTATTTAATTTCTTAGTTTATTGGTGTTCTATCTATTACAATATACAAAGAATTAGCTTAATAATACTGGCCTCCATATCCTTCTCCCCACTTCTATCCAAAATCATTCCTAGTTCCTTTGTAGGTCGGTTTTCTGACTCCCAACAATAATTAGCTACTATTTCTTGTTGCATCATCATGGAGAATATTCACTGACACCCCACCCTGAAGGAACCAGTGTTCCCATGCTTTCCTCTACCTCCCTTCATCCCATTTTATCCTTGGTTAGTTACAAACTTTCCTTTTACCCTGGTGGGGTTGAGAATCCATAAGTTCTGATTGATAGTTATAGCAAAGTATTCTGCAGTTTGTCTACAAGTTGATTTATAAGAACTGAAGATAAATAAAAATGTTTATTATTTAGTCAGTGTGTAACAATGTCTTCTCTCTCAATCTCTTTGTCCTCTGAGAGATTTGCTTGATTTAATATTCCAATGTGTTTGTCAACTTTTTTTAATGTGACAATTTTTGGTTTCTGAGGTTTTTTTGTTTGTTTGTTTTTGTCTTTGTACTGTTTTCATATCATCCTTTTCTTGGTTTATGGTTGCGATACCGTCTCAGTCTTCTGTGGGAACACCAAGTAGACGTAGTTTTGTTCTCTCTTTGCCTTCCTCTTGTCCTCTCTCCCTGAATTATCCTGGTTCATCTTCAGTCATTTTTGCCTATTGTCTTTATGTTGCGTGTTTCAGCCATTCTTAAATGCTATCATGGGTGGGATTAAAAACAGGTCTGTGAGCCCTTGTGTATGTGGATGGAACTTGGTGAAGGGGATTGAGACAATGATGGTAAGGGGCTAGAAAAGCAAAAACGATGCATTGGGACTCCTGAATGCTTGGAGGATGAGGGATTTGCTCAGGGGTGCTGGTTCCTTTACTGACTGCCCCACCTCTTCACAGATAACTTATTCAGCATAACCAGAGGGTGCCTGTTTCCCCCTGGGAGATAAATAACTCACTTTGGTGTGTTCCGGTGGGAGCAGGGGAGAGGAGGACTCTTGACTATTCCACCTGTAGACTCTCTGTTAATCCTCCTTTCAAGCCTATTCTTTAAATTTGTCCTCCGCCATACCTGGTGTTTCTGAGTATTCCAGGGGAAAATCTGTTTTCTCTTATTGACTGCAGTCTACTTCATTAGTATTCTCGCTTGTGGTTTTCTCCATCTTTCTCCTTTAGTCCTCAGACTCATCCATCTGTTTTTTGTCTTACGGAAATTTTGAGATCTCTTGCTCGCTGGTGATTACGTTGTCATTCCCTTTGTTTTTGTAGGTTTATCTGATTTTTTTTCGTATTGGTATGATGGTGTCTCAGAAGGGAGAGGAGATAAATGCAGATGCCATATGGAAATGTAAGCCACCACTGTACTTTTAACTAAGACATTTTCTAGGCTCTAAGTTCAGAAGGACCACAGGCTATCAATATTCTAGCGAGATGAATACAAAACAAGATTTAATAGATACATAGATTTCATATGGCATTAAGCTTCCATGTATTGTCCTAGAAGAGGAGGATATAATTTTTCATTAAGTGAGTCAAGAGATTTATTGAAAGGTGGAGGATTGTGATTTAGAAATTTGCAGCCATGAATTCTATCCAGCTGATGCATTCAGAAAGCAATAGCAGACAATTGAGGTGTATGCTCTATAGCAAAAATAAAGTCATAGTCATAAAAATGTAGGAATGATGTTTTTAGGAACAGAATAATAGATTCGGGTGTTTTTAATAGGTTGTTGAAACCAACCAAAGAGAATACACTAGTATATATGCTGACTGAAATATTAAAAAGAAAAAAAATCAGAGTTGCCTAAAAAGAGAATTAGGGACTGAAAAATATCCACAGTTGACATAAGTGGATTTTATAATAATCATTTAAAAGTTAAATACCCCCCCACCTCCCACACTGAGATAAAATTATTTCTTCTAGAATGTCAGGTGCTGCAGTTTATAAAAGACATGTTCCAAGGTATGTTCCAAAAGAACATGCCAGCACTTTGCCAGTTTAACTATACTCTTATTTTCCACAGGGTATTTACTAAGGCCAGCTATCATTTTCTGAGTGTTTACTTTATGACAGCATTGTACTGGATACTTTACATATATTACTAAGTATCTAGTATAATATATGCCTTCCCAACATATCTTAATAATTATTAATAGAATATTAATGCTATATATTTATTTATTCATAGAATTCATTGTAAATCCAATTAACAACCTCATTCTTTCAGATGCGCCACTCAAATCCAACAATCAAACTCTTAAGAGAGCAATATCCAGTTGTTTGAATGAAATGAGGGTTTGTTAGGTACAAGCAGATTTTTGTCAAATGTCTGTTCCTATGAGGCCTGGGTGTGCATAGAATTTTTATACAGATTTTTTGTGCACTTTATCATTTTCAAAATAGGAGATATTATTTTAGTATCCCAGTTGTGGGAATTAGAAGATTGGATTTTAAAAATTAACTAATAAATAAATGCCAAGAAAAACAGATTCTTCTTTTTTTAAAGATTTTATTTACTTATTAGAGAGGGAGAGAGCACAAGCAGGGCAGAGCAGAGGGAGAAAGAGAGAAGCAGATTTCCTGCTGAGCAGGGAGCCCCATGAGGGGCTCGATCTCAGGACCCTGGGATCATGACCTGAGCATAAGGCAGATGGTAAATGGACTGAGCCGCCCAGGTGTCCCAAAACAAATTATTCTCAAAGCAACCCCTCCTTTTCATCTTCCGGTGCTGACATTAGAGTCGATGGGCACAGTTTTCACCTTAACGTGTGTTCATTGGCAGGTTTGGCCATGTGATCTCCAGTTAAATCTTCTGGAATCAGTGGAAACTGCACATAGATATGTTTAGGTTTAGAATCTCCCCAACCCCCCACAAAATAACTTTACTTGTTTTACAAAGGGGGAAGGAGATTCTTAGAGAAGTCAGGAGGTTTGCCAAGGACATCATTTGTAGTTCGGCGATGGGATCAGGATTCACATCAATGGCAGCGCAATGATGGCCTCAAACTCAGATCTGGAACTAGCTTGTTTGGCTACCCTGCCTGGATTCTACAGACAAGTGGCTGTCTGAAGCCATTTGCCTCCTTGAGAGGCCTTTCATTTTATTTAACAAAAGAAAGGTAAGAAAAAGATCTTATTTTTACAATTGGCCAAAGTTCTTTACACGGCTACTTGGTAGGTCAAATAATGCATTTCAGCATTAGCTTCCCTTCCCTTGAGTCCACACCACATAAGAAAGATGAGCCAGCAAAGCACTAGTGAAGTACAGAGAAATTCTTCATCAAAATATTGAATTATGATTGCTAGGAAACGTGCCTGTCAGCATAATATTTTAAAATTCATCTAATTTGAGAAGTGTAGACAGGATATAATTATTCACCATCAGCTCACCTGAAAGGATGGCCCATATCCTTTTGGAACTTGAGTCTGAAAACCCAAAGTTTGAGCTTTCAGGGCACATCACTACTCTGCTTCGGAGATGTTCTTCCATTTCCATTTTTCTGAACGTCACTCTATTTCTCTGATCTCTGGTTTTCCTTCTTCTGTGCATTCTTGACAGCATGAAGGTCTGTGCACACCCGTCCAGGCAGATACCCCAGTTCTGTCTCGGCAATGCTCAGGTCTCCTAGTGGCACTAATAATGGCTCTCCTGGTCTGTCACCGTATCGCCCATGTGGTCCTCAGTCTGTCTGGCCGCAGTATGACTTACTTTGCAAGGTGTTCTCAGGCTGGGTGCCAGATGTGGACTCCCGTTCAGGTGTGCTAGTCTCTCACCTCCGCTGCTTTTAAGCTGTCTCTTAACACAGAACTATTTCTTCTTAGAATATCTAAATTTCATTAGTGTTCCTCTTCTCATTCAATATTTGCCCGTTGGAGGGTTTGCTCTTGATCTTCAAAGAAAATTTAGGCTTGGATTAAATACATAATACTTTTGTGGCATGAACAGTTTAAATCAGAGTGAAGGGCCTAAGGTTGTTCTTTTTTTTTTTTCTCTGAAGTTATTCTTAATATGGAATTCAGCTCCCAACAGATGTTAATTTGCTTATTTCCTACCAGATTCAGACACTGTGCTAGAAGTGTGCATATGTGTTATTATTGTTGTTTTAGTTTTTATTGAAGTTCCAGTTAGATAACATACAGTGTAATATTAGTTTCAGGTGTACAGTATAGTTGTCGTACAACACGAGTGGTCATCACAGCAAGTGCCCACCTTAATCCCCCTCACGTGTTTCACCCATCCCCCCACTCTCTACCCTCTGGTAACCATCAGTTTGTTTTCTGCAGTTAACAGTCTCTTTCCTGGTTTGTCTCCCTCTCCTTTTCCTCCTTTGTTCGTTTCTTTTGTTTCTTAAATTCAACCTATGAGGGAAATGCTATGGTATTTGTCTACCCCTGACTGACGGACTTCACTAAGCAGTATACTCTCTGGCTTCATTTGTGTTGTCGCAAATGGCAAGATTTCATTCTTTTTTATGGCTGAGTAATGTTCTTCTTTTTCCATTCATTAATTAATGCACATGTGGGCTGTTTCCATAATTTGGTTGTTGTGGATAATGCTGCTATAAATATCAGGGTGCATGTAAAACTTTGAATTAGTATTTTTGTATTCTTTGGGTAAATACCTAGTAGGGTGATTGTTGGATCATAGGGTAGTATTTTTAACTTTTTTTTGGTGTTATTTAATTTCTTAAAAGATTTATGTATTTATTTATTTATTTATTTGTCAGAGAGAGAGAGCGAGCCCAAGCAGAGGGAGCATGATCCCAGTGGAGAAGCAGGCTCCCCGCTGAGCAAGGAGCCCGATGTGGGACTCTATCCCAGGACTCTGGGATCCCGACCTAAGCCAAAGGCATAGGCTTAACCCACTGAGCCACCCAGGCACTCCAGCGTATTGTTATTTTTTAAAAAGAGGTTCAGAACTCAGATTGAATTCTGTAAGGATGTAGTGTTTAACCTTACATATGTGTGTGTATGCATGTGTCTCTGTTGTACGTATCAGCTGAAACTTGCCTTTCTGTATAGTAGGTTATTAAATAAGAGCTCTGCAGTGGGGCTGATCTGAGTCTCAGATTTCTCCTCACAAAGTTGTTGGTGATAATCCTGAATAAGCGTGATTGAGCCAAAAGTCCTGTGCTGGTCCGAGGTGTGTCCTCTTTAGGGGTGAGTCTCTTCTCTAGAAGCACGGAGTCTGGGCTGACCTGCGATTTGTTTCTGCTTCAGGGCTCGTACAACTAACTGCTGAATGTTCTTACATATCTCACCAGTTTGGTCGGAGCAGAGTGTTTTTTGTATGAATATCTGCAGACTTGTACTTGATTTATCATAGTACGCACGTAGTAGGGAGCTGCCAGTGTGAGGTCACCCTCGAGGGTGCCTGGCATGTCCTCAGAGCCACATGCGTGTTTGAACTCTGAAGACAGACCCCCTCTATTTGATTTGGATTCCAGCTCGACCACTTCTCCGCCGTGTCTTCTTGGCGAGTTCTGAGGCCTCAGTTTCCGCATCTATAAAATGGAGACAACGAAGAACTGCCTCACAGGGTCTTGTGAGATTAAATGTGTAAGTGTGCAAGATGCTTCAAGTATCGCCCAGCACAGAAAAATGTTAGCTGTATTTTATCAGTCGTTCTAAAATGGCTGAGATCACCGACCGGTTTGCATTTTTCTGTGGAGCCCACGTAGCACTACCCTCCCTGCTCTCTGTCCTCCACGCTCACCTCTGGACCCTCCTAGTAAAGGGACCCTTACCTTCCTCAGGCTGGCTCTGGAGCATGTCCTAGTTCCACATTCTCGGCCTCACCTGGAGGTACATACTTCAGGCTCTAGACCATCTCTTTGCCTTTAGTTCTTCCCTGTCAACTCCAGGGACTTCCCTTTTTGGATTTTTTTCTTGCTTCCGAAACCTATCTTTACACAGAAAAGCTTCCTTTTGCTTCAGGTATGGCAACGTCAGATCAGCTCATGGACTTCCTTGTGTGACCTGGGCTCCCAAACTCGGGCCTGGGGGCGCTTCTGGACCCCTTGTTGGCTCTGCTGAGAGATGGGGAAGGAGGACCAGACGGACAATCTGCTTTTTGCAAAATGCTGGCTGCCGGCTTTACTGGTGAACTGTGGAGATATCTTGAGTGGTCTCGGTCTTTTGTCTTCACCTTGTGGGTTTTTTTTTTTTTTTTCCTGCTCTGATGAGCACTCTTTGCAAGCTGTTGCTCTTCAAGAAGGGATGTTTTAAAACTCTGTTTTGCAAGAAGACTTACTGACTGGTAAGAGTCCAATCTGAAAGTGGCTCCCTCATGGTACAGTGTGAGAAACTTCCTGTGTGACGTGTTTCAGTACCGCCGGCATGGCTTTTAGGCACCATATCCTGTGAGTTATACTTGCAAGTGTCATCCCATTTAATTCTCAGAACAGCTAGTCACTACAAGTACTGTTACTCTTTAGTAATAAATGGAGGGCCAGACTCAGAAGTCTGTGTGGTCACCTCCTCTGTATTCTAGCTGCTTGAGAGCACCGCTGTCTGAACTCTCTCCTTTCCACGACTCCTTTTATAGCAAACAGGTAGTTGAAATGCTCACCTTCAGCTTCCGAGAGAATGACCCTGGAATCAACAGCTTGGGAAGAGGCCTCAAGCACAGTCATTTAAAAAGTTTCCCTTATAGGGAGTTGCTAAAGCAAGTGGTACTAATATCTGTCTTGTTTTCACGGTTATGAGAGAGTCAGAAGATAAATGAGAGGTGTTTTTCTCTTGTCTACCTTCCATAAAGCAAGCAAGCTGAGAGTCCCAGAAGTTGGACAGTTATTGGTCTCAGGGGGAGGTTACCAATTCTTTGTTTTTTGAAAATCTGGACTCACTAAGGGAATGGACTGTTTGAAAGGGAGGGGGCATCCTTGAACTGAAGGAGATGTGGTTTGACCTTGGAGGGAGAGAGGTGGATTTCCTAACTCTCATCCCAAGATAGCTGTACCTCAGAGGGGAATGATAGTATAAATGCCTGAGAAAGCTATGCATTAGTTTCCTGCCAAAGCAAAAGATCCTGTGGCTGAGCTTGGCAAGAGGAAGGGGAAACACTTCCCTTCAGAGGGCCTGGGTGTATTAGTGTGTGTGTGTGTGTGTGTGTGTGTGTGTGTGCGCATGTCTTGGATAATGAGCATCTCAAAGATAGTCACCATGGTCTGAAGACAGAGGCCTCTTTCACCAATGTTGAGGATTGGATACACTCTTTGGGACTATTTAATAATCTTCCAGAGAGAGGGAGGGCGTCTGTAAATATGTCTGAGATTCAGTTTATCAACACTCTGGAAAGCGGGTGCCTTAATATTAGTGTAGTTTTAAGAATATTGGTGAGGTTCGGTGGGGTGAGGTCCAGAGCTGATGACCAAGAAAGAATTCTTGAGATGGCTTTGGTGCAAAATGGTGGTTTTATTAAAACATCGGGGACAGGACCCCGGGCAGAAAAAGCTGCAACCTGGGCATTGTGAGAGCTGGCTGATAAAATACTTGGGAGTTGGGGGTAGGGAAACAGGGAGGTTTCAAAAGAACTTTCATATGCTAAAGATGACCTACAAGATACTGGAGGCCTTGCCATTGTCAAGCTAAAGTTGTTTTTCCCTCTAGCAATGCATTAATGTTAAGATAGTTGGGAGCTTCTTGGAAGAATGTCACAGGTTATCCCACCTAGGACTTGGGGTTGAGGAATTGCTGGGTGTCAGCTTGTGCTTTGTCCTCAGGTTGCCTTCTGCTCCCTCATCAGTACCAGAGCAGAAACGATTTAGAACAAATAAAGGAAGGTGACGTTTCTTGCTTCAAGGGTCAAACATATTGACACCCATCAGGTATCTTTCTATAAAACTTGGCCGCCACTATATGACCTATTCTGTATAGATCCAAACTTTGTTCTGGAAATGAGGGCTAAAGGACTCAGAAATGAAAGAAGGATAGAGGATATTGTAAAGGAAAGTAGATGGGAAAAAAGAAGAGAGGGAGAAGAGGACACAAGCAAGAAGGATAGGTAAGGATTTTTCAGTAGACCGTTGTGGGGTAAGTGTGTGTGGTATATGTGTGGGAGTGACTAGAGGTATTTACGATGTGTGGGAGAAGAAATAGCAAAGACAATAAACTTAGCACCATATTCTAATTCTGGAAGTGGTTGAGAATTTCCACAGTTGCTCAGGTCCTGAGTTCACAGGCCATTTCTAGATTGCTCATAATGCTAGTTTTTGAGAGTCATGACAACTATAGATGCCCACTGGCCAACAGCCCTGGGCTGCAGTCTCACTGAGGCCTCCAGCCTCTAGATAAATAAGAAAGTGACATCTTGTTTAGATGATTGAGTAGATCTGCTCTGAGCTGCCTCTCTTGTGCATTCTTCCTTCTTTTAGAACTGTCCCTAGTTAATAGTGTTTGCTGAGAGGATGGGCCATGGGCTTCATGGTGCAGTTGCTTCTCCTGCTTCCCATTCCTGCCATAGCCTCTTGTACCAAAGATAAACCCAATTTGCCAGAGACGAGCCGCATTTTCTGTGGTGAGAGTCTGTTGTCAAAGACAGTGGGTATTCACAGGGTGGTGGGTGCTTGAACGCGGACATCACGTAGCAGCAGGCCTGGGACGGGGTGCGTTTTCAGCCATGTGCCTTAATAGGCAGAGAAAGCTTGCCCTCAGAGAGAAAGCAGGTGAGGGAAGGCAGCAGGCAGAGAGAAGCAGGAAGAGGCCAGGAGGCCTCCGAGAGAGGCTCAGAGAAGCAGACTAGCTGCCTTGGTCACTGACAACATTTGAGCTTCCCCACATCCTTCAGCTGTCCTCCTTTCTTTGAGCTGTTTTGAGTGAGCATCTGTTGCTTGTAATCTGCAATCTCTGATGAGGAAGAGAAGCTATTATTTAATTAGTGGGCTTTATGAATAGGAGATTTACCGAAAATGGCTGGCTCTGCCTCAGGTCTCTGCAGACATACAGAAATCACACTTGTGAGGAGAATTCTAGTCCTGGGGAAATAAGTGTTTACAAAGACATATTTTGGTGTTGGTCACAGTGCTACATGCTTTACAAATCTCCTTCGTTGGGATGCCTGGATACTCAGTCTGTTAAGCGTTTGCCTTCAGCTCAGGTCACGATCCCAGAGTCCTGGGATCGAGTCCCACTTCAGGCTCCCTGCTCAGCTAGGAGTCTGCTTCTCCCTCTTCTCCCCCACTCTCATGCATTCTCTCTTGCACTCTCTAATAAATAAATAAAATCTTAAAAAAAAATCTTTCATGTAATCCTAACAATAACCCTGCAAGATGTATAGTTTTCTCCATTTTACCGATGAAGACCCAGAGACGAAGTAATCATTCACTTTATGTGAAAGACCCAAAATCAAAACTTTTTTTTTTCCATTTTATCATGCTCTCTCATTTGACTTCATTTAAGCTGGAATATTGAAAATTTTCTCTCTTCATGGTATTGCTTTAAGATTTCACTCTGTTTGCTTGCCTCGTTAAGTAAGTAAGGGCTATTTTTGAACTTAGAAATATTATTCATGATTCTCTGGGAACATATGAAGAATTTTTATCTGTACTTCTAATCTGACTCCCTCAGACTCTGAAGACTTCTGACACTACTGAGAAAGTATTGTTGAAAACAAGGAGAGTCAGAGGACGCTAAAGGAATCGGGTGAATTCAAGAATACAAAGTAATTATTCTGAAGAGCCCAGTAATTTTTACCAGTGGATCATTAGCTGAATAATTCTCAGGAGGCACTTGGTTGGCTGTGATTATATAATTTAAGAAATTACTGGAAGAATGTAAGACATTACTTATGACACTTAAAATTTAGAGGGGGAAAACATCTTGGAATCTGCCCGGAGGACATTCTGAACGGATTCCAGGCATACCGTACTGTTCCTTACTGATTGATGTTCTGTTTAGTTAAATCCTGCTGTTCTGAGTTTCTGTGCCATCCTATAACTTCATCGAAATTCCCAGAGGCAAAATTAGCATCTGTCCTGTACTTTCCATCACCTTAAAGAATTATTGTTGAAGACGTTGAGAGAATGTTTTAGAAAATTATGAACTTCTTAAATCTGTCCATCAATCAGAACTTTCTTTAAATCTTAAGGATCTTTTAAAGGAAATTTCAGATGGATCATAAACTGGTTTTGGGGTAAAATTACAGTACTTAAAACCGATGTTGAACATGCTCTTAATTTTGAAGGGTACTAAATATCTGTGGATTTAAAAACTTATTTCCCAAGAAGAGAATTTTGATTTGAGCTTCCTGGCTTTGATGTGAAATCTTAAAGCCCGGTTCCTGTGATTTTTGATCACTCAGCAAGAATGGGGGAAGACCTTCTCAGTGAACATAGTTGTAAGTGACCCTATTAAGGCATGCTTATGAAACGTAGGCTTCGGTTCATTATAAATTGCCCCCAAAGTTTTCAGTCAGAATCCCCCTGAGAGAGATCCACTTTCCCATCAGATTTTCATTAGGATCTCTTTGCCTAAAACTCCGTCTGTTATTTCGCTTTCGGAACGTCTTGAGAATCAATCATTCCATTTTATTTGCCTGAATGTCATGCAAATATAAAAACACATGGCTGAGGGCTTGTGATCAGTTAACCATAAAAAGCACTCCTTACGTTTGTTTTCGTATAGATGTGGCTTTCTGTTACTGAAGCAGAACATGTCAGTGGGAAATGCAAGGACTACACGTGGGCATAGTTTTCAAAACTGCAGGCTCTGTCGTAACATGATTATTTCTCACAAATGTCTTCTAAGGTCAGAATCACTCCCGTGACATGCTGCAGTACTAACCTTTGCAGTTAGTGCCATCTACGTGCCACCACAGACTGATGAACAACGAAAGGCACTAGTCTCTCCTTCCTCGCTTCTCTCTGACTTTTCTTTGCGGGCATATAATTAAGCATATATGGGGACTCTGAAGAAGATCCCAACATTCACATGAAATATTTGAAAATGGCAACTTGCTTTCCTTTTGCAAGATTCCTAACACCCTTTGGCTTCTGAGACTGAAGGTCCAACGTTTTCCCTTTCCTGCTTTTTATAACTTAAATCGGTTCAAGTATTTGCCAAGTATAATTCAGACTTTCTGGTTACAGGCCAAGTTTTTACACTAAGCATAATTTGCAATGAATTCGTAACATTTATTATTCATGGTAATGACACTGATCATTATGAAGAGATTTAATATTCATGAGGGTTACACTGCTATTTTCTCAGGTGCCATGATAATTTTTAATAATAATTCAGCATTTCTTCATTGGCAGTTGGCATAATAGAGTGTGATCCTGGAGTTTTGGTTATAGGAGATTAGAGGAATGAAAGCAGGGCATTAATACAAATTTTTTTTTTTTAAAGATTCTATTTATTTATTTGAGAGAGAGACAGTGAGAGAGATCATGAGCGAGGAGAAGGCCAGAGAGAGAAGCAGACTCCCCGCGGAGCCGGGAGCCCGATGCGGGACTCGATCCCGGGACTCCGGGATCATGACCTGAGCTGAAGGCAGTCGTCCAACCAACTGAGCCACCCAGGCGTCCCACATTAATACAAATTTTAAAACTTGATCTTCTATGAGAGCGTTTGATCAGTATTATTCCGTAGTATTAAAACAAGCTGTCTCTGTTAAACGGCTCTAAAAAGTCAAGCACATCTCTCCATTGAGCATACATGCTGATGACTGGTGTAGTTTACAGTTTAAAAGGACAGGAAAAACAAAAATATCCACAAGTCCATTTTTCTGAGGAAAAAGTACTTTTAGTATTCGTGTCATCCTTGGCCTTTGTGTCCTTAAATTTGCTTTTTACCAGCGCATACATTTCAGAATATATATATATTTTTTTCCCCAGTACGCCATCTGTTTCTTTGCAATTGGGGATGGTTGAATAATTTCCTGAGGAATTGCTGACAAGATGTGGTCCAGGAACAGTAATCCAGCAGGACCAGATTTCTCATTAAAATTGCTAAGCTCAGCTGTGTTACAGCAAGCTCTTGATTTAAGGTGGTCACCCTGTGCTGGCGAAGGTCAGTGGCCAGCAGCGACCCATTTTTTTCTATAAATAGGACAGTGAAATCTGTGTACACACAGTGTAAATGGTCCTACCTATGGGACCGTTTAGGTGGGAAAGTGTCACTTGTCCCAGCGGGACTTATTTATTTATTTACTTTTGGTTATGTCAGTCATAGTGACCATTCTTGTTTCTCTTCCCATCATACAGTCTTTTACCCTTGAGTTGACTGGGGGGTGGATATCTCACATCACACCTGTTTTACCTCAGGCTGATGCCCTTTTCTTCTCCAGGACATGGATGGACTGCGGGGTATATTTGCTTTCCTAGAATTTTCCGAGATTCTTTTGGCAGAGGCTGACCCTTTTGCCCAGTGTCTCTGGGAGGAGGAAGAGGCGTCTGGAATCAGCCAGAGGCCCAGGCAGGGTAGCATGTCATTTGATTTCACCTGTGTCACCTCACTCATCGTCCACAACAAACTTGTGACTCCAGTATTACTATTATTATTGTTCTAATTTTGCAGATGAGGAAACTGAGTCTCAGTGTTTAATCACTTGCCCCAAATCACACAGCTAGTAAGTAATGGCCCAGGCATTTGCACTCTGTTGCCAGTCTTTACTGCGTACAAATCATACGGTGTCCTAAAATCCTGTATGCCTAGGGTAGTTCCTCCCAAAATGTAGTCAACTGTTCACCAAGACCAGATGTAGCAGGAAATTCCTGCTCCCCGAACCTCCGACTTATTGAATCAGAATCTCTGGGTTGGTGGGTGCCTGGAGTTTTTAACAAGCTCCCTTGGTAATTCTGATGCAGACTAAAATATGAGAACCACTGTCCTACAGCATAATAAATGTTATTTAATTAATTGGTTCATTAAATATTGAACAGTTAAAGTCATTATAAAGCTAAGAGTAAAGTTGGGTGAAATTAAAAGTAAAAATCTAAAGCTACAGTTGAGTTGGGGGGTGGGGTTGAGGCCTTATGAAAAGAAACCAAGGCAGGCACCCTCTTATACAGAGTAAATCACAGCAAATTTATGGTATCAGATTTTGGTACAGTAGCAATCCATGATGTCTTACATGGAATGAGTCCCGTCTGACTCCCTGGTTTCACATTTCGGCTGATCCAGGAAAAGGTGGGCCAAAACATTCTATCTGCCTTTTAGCTGCAGCCTCTTAACTTCTCTGGAAAAACCAGGAGATATGGCAGCTCTGCATTTGAATGTATTGTGTACGAAATACAAAGGCTTGAAGCAAGATGGCCCCTGTTTCAATTAAACATTCAGTTGTATTTCTGCTCATTTTGTCCATAAAAATTTAACTGAATTTGGGATGAGGCCTTTTACGGTGTCCCATACATTTGATTTCCAATTAGCCACCTTTGAATTGAAAAGGGAGCTGTTCAGTTTGTAAATTGTATAATATCCTGGGTTAAGCTGGTAAGGTTGCAAAGCAGACCTCCTGTTGACTTCATCAGGGCCCTAATAAGAGACGAACTGGCTTAAAAACAGAAGTGGGGGAGTGTTTATGATGAGGGCTCAGGGGTGTCTCAAGGAGCCCAAAGGCAGGCAAGCTTACAGGCCTTAGGACACAATTAGAAACATGAGCCCTGGGCACCTGCGTGGTTTAGTTGGTTAAGCAACTGCCTTCAGCTCAGGTCATGATCTCAGAGTCGGGTATCCAGTCCCGCATTGGGCTCCCAGCTCCATGGGGATTCTGCTTCTCCCTCTGACCTTCTCCCCTTTCATGCTCCCTCTTACTATCTCTCTCTCAAATAAATAAATAAGATCTTAAAAAAAAAAAAAAAAAAGAAACATGAGCCCTAGTCCCTGGAACTTTCTCCCTGCCTCCACATTTTGCTCTATTCCTCTGTATCACTCTTCTGGCGCTGAGGCTGTGTCATCTGACAGTCCCTCCTTAGATATCCATCTTACATCTCCTCTATTCAGGAGAACTCAGCCTGTTTCTTAGATCCCACTCTCAATTACAACAATCCAATCAGCTTAGCTTAGGGCAAGTCCCTTGCCAAGGTAGGCATAGAGAGCTAGAGGATGTGGAGGAGGGAGGGTCAGGCATTCAGTAGGAGATGAGGAGCTTCCTAGTGAAGAGGAACTGGGAAGACCTTCCAAAGGTTAATTCTTCAAGAAGTGAACAGAAGGCACTTTGTCAATGCCTCAAATCTTGCTTTCTCTTGGGGTGGAAGAGGTGTTGAGGGATAGCAATGGGACAGGGAGTATAGGAAACAAAAGTTTGCAGAGAAAAATCAGAATTTAATGTGTCCTCCAAAATTTGGTAGAAGTTTTCTTTCCCCAATTAAGGT
This sequence comes from Enhydra lutris kenyoni, assembly GCF_002288905.1. Taxonomy (NCBI): domain Eukaryota; kingdom Metazoa; phylum Chordata; class Mammalia; order Carnivora; family Mustelidae; genus Enhydra; species Enhydra lutris. The sequence goes on from NW_019154096.1 coordinate 16,111,360, forward strand.
ATGCTCTCATCAGATTAAACCGTTCTGGATTAAAAAAAACAAAGGAAACAGACAGAACCCATCGTTAGCTGTGAGAGGTATGGATTGATATGTAATGCATCCTGCAATTAAGTCTTAATGACACAATATTGTGTGTATAACTTTTTATGCATGACTTAATGTCATCATCTTGAAGTAATATTCATCAAGAGTATGGAAAGAATAGTACTGTTTTCAATTTGACGTTGAATGAGGCCGTGAAAGTCCATGCCATCTGAAGTCCAGTCCATCTATAATGACATCTGGACGAGGGTCCTTTATGAAGTATCTGTTTAACAGAGAAGAGAGATTTGATGGCAACTTCTCTCAGACATTTCTATAAATTTTAGTGGCCTTTTCTTTTTATAGAGCAAAGATAAAAATTAATGCTGTACCATTCTGGCCAGCTCAGCTGCTGGTCTCCAATACCAGGACTTCTCTGGTATCTGTCCCTCAACTGGAGAGAAAGAAAGAGTTTTGATATCTTCATTCAATACGTATTTATTGCATCTGTCGCAGGTGAAGAACTGGTGACCTCTGGGCTGAACTTGTCCTGCAAGTGTGTGTACATATGCGTACAATTGTGTGTGTTTGTGTGTGTGTCGATGGAGGAGTATATTTGTATCTATATAGAGAGGATTGAGAAATGTTTAGTTAGTTGCCAACGTTTCAAAGTTAGGAGAGTTTACATAAAAGCCCAGATTTCCAGTTTTACTTGGAAAGTGAGGAGATGTGCCAGCACTCAGTTTCCGTATCTGGGAGGTAATGCTCACTAGAATTCTAGAGATGGGGCCTGCATTCCCCAGTTTGTCACGATTCCCACCCCGCCCTATCATTTACACTTGGCTGATTTTACCCATTTGTAATTTGCCACGCTGGTTCCTGGGAGCATTTACATTTTCAGCCCCGTATATATTTATATCACATTAGGTTAGTTTGTGCTAGATGATCTCCTGAAACTTAAAACAAACAAATAAATAAGGAAACAAGCAGTTAATCTTCCAATTAAACTCTTGGTTATTTTTCTACCAAAAGTGGGTTTATTTGGGAATAGCAGAAAATTGCAGTGTGAGGCAAGCAGCTGTAGCAAAACCACAGGCACATCAGAGAACAAAGGAGAGGAACGCTCTTTTACAGAGGAAAGAGGGAGAGTGTGAAGGCTGTCATAAACTGAAAGTCCCCTGGAGTGAAGGGGGTCGGTTCGGAATGTCATGGCTTCTCATTGGCTGACTTGTGACAGACTCATTACCCGGGCTGTTGCCAGGGGAGGAGAAAAACATTTCTTCCTCTTATGGGGGTTGTAAAATATCTAAAGTTGTATATATGCCTGGGCCAGCAAATTGCTCAGACTTCTGAAATTTAACAGGGGTGTCTGCTTAAAATGGACCGTTTTATAGATCCCTCTAGTAACTTGCTAAGTTCCCTCTGGGTCCCAGACGAATTTCAGTCCTACCTCTTCAGTAAAGTGTTTATTTCTACCAACACAGACTGAACTCACCTTGCTACATTCCTATTAACACTCCTTATTTTACCAGTACTTCCCAAACTGTTACAGACTGAATTCTGTCCTCCCCAAGAGTCCTACGGTGATGAAACTTCCAATAGGGTTGCATTTTGAGAGAGGGCTTTTAGAGGTATGTACCATTCGATGAAGTCATGAAGGTGGTGCTCCAATCCAATAGGATTGGTGGCCTTATAAGAAGAGGAATAGGTCCCCCCTTCTCTCTCTCTCTCTCTGCCTGACAAGTGTGGACACAGTGAGAAGGCAGCCATCTGCAAACCAGGAGGACAGTCCTACCAGAAACTGACCATTGTTGGCCCCCTGATACCAGTCTTCTAGCTTCCAGAACTGTCAGAAAATAAATTCCTGTTGGTGAAACCACCCAGTCTGTGCTATTTTTGTTATGGCAGCCCAAGCCAAGACACAGACCGTGTTCTGAAAAACACTGGAATATTAATAGGTATTCCAGTAGGGGAAAGAATGGATGGCCAATTAATTTTAGGGCATAAGAAATTAAGTTAAATAGGGTTCTTTATCACATGACTTCTCAAGAGCCTCTAATTGTTAGTTTGCATTACGAATCTCCAAAGGGAGGTATTTTATGCAGGATTTTCTAGACCTATTTAACTGCGTAACAGTTTTCTCAAGAAATACATTTTAATATCTTCAGCAAAACTGTTTTACATGGTACACTTTAGAAAAATGCATGTTTATTAATCTGAAAATTATTTCAAAATTGCTTTATGATAGCTCTTTTCCAGTTGGATTGTACAATTTACCATTCATTCAGTCATTCATTCACTCATTCATGCATTCATTTAAATTTTCAGTTTACAAAAATCAAATCAGAACCTACTGAGTATCAAGCAACCAAAAAGCCCCAAATTGCAGTGGCTTTACTACAAGAGATATTTTACCTATTGCATGTGTTACGTGAGGGCTGCAGTTTGCCCGTGGCTCTGCTGGGCTTGGCTGAATTTGGCTGGGTTTGGTTTAGTTTGAGTTGTTTCCTTTGACTCAGGTCCATGTGTTTCTCATTCTTGGACCCAAGCTAAAGGAAGAGCCCCAATATGGGGTATGTTGTTCTCATGGTAGGGGCTGAAGGTTAAGGGGGCAAACAATGCCTTTTACGGTCTCTTTTTAGAACTGGCACACCATCTCTTCTGCCCACATTCCAGTGGCCAAAGGCAGTCACATAGCCAAGCTGAAAGAAAAGTGGCATATATTTTTCATATTCTGCTTGGTGGCACCGCAGAATCACATGGTGAAGGGTATGGGTAGATAATCTTTTGATAGGGAAAGAGTGAAAAATTGGAGTACTAATCTATTTTATCATACTTTGCAGTTTTCAGACCTTTTCAGAATAAGCCTTAACCTTAAATCATAACTCTGTCACTGGTAGACAACTCTTGACACATTTATTGGGAAGCAGCAATAATTCTTATTGGTCTGGAAAAGTGGGTGTAAAGCTGTGTGTGACATAGAGGGTTATGTTGTAGAGATAAATTGTCTCCCATCCCAGATTATCGTGGGTAGGCAAACTTTCGTGGCAGGATGGCACTTTCTGTCCCTTTATCACCTTGGTTTTTCCCGTTCTTATGCTGGTGTGAAGGGTTGTTTAAGCATAACAACCCATAAGGTCATGCCATGACATGCTCTCCATATTAGTGAGAGAGGACTTGGGTTATCTTATCCAATCTAAAGAATGTAAACATGCTCAACCTTACCTTACCGGGAAGAGAGGGACAGGAACTATTTCTCTGGTCTTGGACAGAACAGACTGAACCAAGACTTTCAAGCTGAGAGGTTGAAAAGAAAGGAAAGAGACCAAGGAATGGAGCCTTCTGGACATCCATGTGACACGGACATAATAAGAACAGAAAATAAATGTTTTGCATCGTTGTATGGATTCTGAATTTGTTTACAGCCAGCCAAGGATAGGATGGCTTCTTTAGTGCTGCATGCCCTTCAAGATACCACGCTTCAAAATGTCACAATTATAGTATCTAGATTTTTGACTGTGGACTCCAGGTGAAAAAGGAGGCAAAGGGGAAGGGACTGAGGAGAGGAGCTCTTTTTCCAAGTATGCAAGGCGGTGGAAGTTGGCAGGTCAGCCTGGACCAGTGTTTAGGAACGTCTGGAACAGGCAGCCTCCTAGGGAAGGGGCTGCTTGGCTTCTGATTCTTAGCCTTTTGGTGCAGATCCGTTCCAGACTCCTCCACACACTCCCGCTGAGACTGGAAGAAGTGAGGTTTAAAGCAACCCTTTGTGTCTTAGTGTTTTCTATTGCCTGGGTCACTGGGGACTCTTTACCATTGTTAGTTAAAAGCTTGATAACTGTGTGTTCTGTTACGATATAATTAAATATTTGATTAATTGCTTCAGCCTTATTCCATAGAGTATGCAGTTTTCCTGAATCAAAGAGTTTGTCTCAGCACAGTGTCAAAAAACATGAAGATTTAAGGCTCATCTAAGCATCAACTCGGAGCTAATGTAGGCGCCCTGACTCTTGAGGCTGCTGAATGGTAGGATTAAACAAACATTTTTTAAAAAGAGTCATGCAGGGGGTGGGGAGGGGGAGACCTGCCGATGCTACTGAACAGGAGTCATCATAAAATGTGTTAAATATAGAAGAATTCCAGGATTACATTTTTATATCTGTAGCATATGCTCTGGCTTCTGTTTTTGGTCTTCCCTATTAATGAAGGAAAAGGAGGTTTAATCCAAGAGAAGTCAAGGTGTTGAATAAACCCAGATATGGAGAAAGTCTTTCCTCAGTCACCAAACACTTATTAATCACTTTTTGTATACCAGGCACGTAAAGGAGTAAGATTGCTCTCAAGGGACTCACGTTCTGCTAGGGGATAGAGACCTTGGTAACGCACATTCCAGGATAGATAAATGCTACTAAATGCAAAAATAGAAGGAGCACATGGTTGGTGTGATGGAGTAAGACAAGAGGGGAAAAGGAAGGAGGTCAGAAAAAAATTACGAAAATAACTGAGTTTTTTGAGTCTCAGAAAAACCTGAGTGAGTGGGCTGAGAAGGAGAGGCATCGGGATAGCTTTAAATGCACGTCATTGTGACTGCCTTTAGCATTAGGGCTGAGGAGAAAGGACCACCTAAAAGTCAGAACACCTGGATAGGAGTCACTGTTCTGCTGCAGTTCCTGCTCTTTATGATTTTCAGGGTCTTCACCCCTAAAACTACGGCAGGGATGGCTACCTTAATATCCCCAATCCATGCTTTCTTCCACAGTGTGGATTTGCTGCTGGGAATCTGATGGCCCACCAAGAACTACCTTTCCCTCTTCCTTGGCTCTCTAGCCAAAGCCATGTGACTAGCTTGGGCCAATGGATTACAAGTGGAATTGATGTGTGTGTCACTTCTGAAAAGGGCCATCTGGTGTTCTTTCCCACATCTTCCCCTAGCTGTGTTGGTGTTGATGATAGTGACGTCACAAGGTCATCTCTGAAGGCTGCTTGGTTTTGCATTAGACTCAAATTTGCAAAAAAAAAAAACTTTGATTGTTTTGAATCACTGAGCTTTTGGGGTTGTGAATTGCAGCAATTAGTCTACCACAAACAGTACACAAATGCAAACCATATCCACTCTACCTTCCAATGGTTATGAAGGGTCTCAAACATGATTAGATGTGAAAAGCATCTTAAAATTTTAAGTACTAGAAAAATATTAGTGTTTGTTATTGGAAAGAAAATAAAAATCTACCTATTGAAAATTAGGTACTGAATTTTATAAGAAATGCAATTAACTCAGTTTAGAGCATGTTTTAAAAGATTATTATTGTAGTGTTACATGCGGTAGGACAACATCTTTCTTTTTTTTTTTTTAAAGATTTTATTTATTTATTTATTTGTCAGAGAGAGAGAGAGAGAGAGAGAGAGCGCCAGCGGGAGAACACAAGCAGGCAGAGCTGCAGGCAGAGGCAGAGAGAGAAGCAGGCTCCCCACCGAGCAAGGAGCCCGATGCGGGACTCGATCCCAGGACCCTGGGATCATGACCTGAGCCGAAGGCAGCGGCTTAACCAACTGAGCCACCCAGGTGTCCCGGACAACATCTTTAAATCAAAACTGAAGGCCTTTTGGTTTGAGTGATACCCAATGCTACAAAATAGCGAGGATTTAATGAAAGACTGAACATAAACTTGAGGTTCATCATTTATGACATCTGATCAGTATTCTTTTGTTTTCTTTTTAACAAGATGTGAATTGACTATCTCAATGGAGATACAACTTGAATAAACAATAATTAAGAGCAGAAAATGAACGGATGAGAGGATTTATAGGGAAAAAGATGATGACTTCGTCAGAAGTGCTTCAGGTGAAAGTGATAGAAATTTAACCTGAAGTAGCTTGAACCAAAGGGGGACGTTATTGGTAAGAAAGAGCTCTGTAAGAATGGTATGGGCCTCAGTGAGAGGTGAAAATGTCCTTAGGTTCTTTCTGCTGCCCTACTTCTGTTTTTCTGTGTATATTATTACATATTCCTAATATGCACTGCATTTTCTCTTCATGGCTGCTAACGTCTCCCTGCTTCCCATACTAAACTGTCAGCCACCAAGGCAGACAGTATCTACAAACTGTTTTCTTCCAAGTCCTAACATTCCAGGGAAGGGATTTACTGGATTCTTGTGCCCAGGGACTTGAATTTTGTGCCCACACCTCAGGGGGTGAAGTTGCTAATATAACAGCTTTTGGGGTAGTCAAATGTGTGATGCAAGAATTTACTAGAAGAAAATCCTAGATGCAAATGTAGCAGTTAATAGAACTTTTAATACACAGTTTTTTTTTTTTTTTTTTTTTTGCAGAGAGAGAGAGAGAGCGGGAGGAGGAAGCAGGCTCCCTGCCTAGCAGAGAGCCCAATGTGGGACTCGATCCCAGGACCCTGAGATCATGACCTGAGCTGAAGGCAGAGGCTTAGCCCACTGAACCACCCAGGCAGCCCCAATACACAGTTTTTTAAAAAAGATTTTATTTATTCATTTGAGAGAGAGACAGAGAGAGCACAAGTAGGGGAGAGGCAGAGGAATAGGGAGAAGCAGACTCCCCGCTGATCAGGAAGCCCAATTTGTGGCTCCATCACAGGAACTGGAGATCATGACCTGAGCTGAAGGCAGATGCTTAATCATGAGTCACCCAGGCATCCCAATACACAGTTGTTGATTAAAACAATTACTGCTAAGATACAATTCTAGACTCTTGAGGAAATATACAAATGAGCAGACATATCCACTGTCTAATCCATTTGTCAATTGTGGAGATGAGACTCTCAGGATTTAAAAATTTCTGTTTTTATTAGCGTTAGTGTAGAAAAAGCCCAAGTGTCCATCGATAGATGAATGATGAAGAAGATGTGATATATATATATAGATAGATAGATATGTCTATCTATCTATCTATATATATATGATGGAATATTAACACTCAGTCATCAAAAAGAATGAAATCTTGCCATTTTCAACAACATGGATGGAACTAGAGGGTATTATGCTAAGTGAAATAAGTCAGTCAGAGAAAGACAAACACCATATGATTTCAACCAAATGTGGAATTTAAGAAACAAAACATGAATGTAGGGGAAAGGCAGGAAAAATAAAATAAGATGAAAACTGAGAGGGAGGCAAACCATAAGAGATGCTGAATCTAGAAAACAAACTGAGGTTTGCTGGAGGGGAGGTGGGGGGGGGATAGGGTAACTAAGTGATGGGCATTAAGGAGGGCACATGATGTGATGAGCCCTGGGTGTTGTATGCAACTGATGAATCACTTAATTCTACCTCTGAAACCAATAATAATGAAAAAAAAAAAAACCCTTCTTTTTAATGTGACTAGAGTCATGCAAGACAGATTTTCATTGGCTTTTCCTTAACATACATGACTTCTCTTATGATTGAAAAGTCTTGAGTCTTGGAGAGTATATGAACTCATGCCTTGTATATTTTGGGAAACTCACCAACTTTAAGATTCTAAAAAGTTTTCCCAGTTTAGTTATCTCATATTACTAATTTCAGCCACACTTTGTAAAAACCTGTATTTGAGGTTTCTGTTTTTTTCTTTTTTTTATCTCTATTGCTGAGATCACAAAAAGGGAACCTGTGTCATGGCAATGGAAGCTTACCATAAAAGAAAATAATGTTTGACTTTGATCATCTGCACCCGGATGTTGATGTCAATTTAACTGAATTTTCCTGGAAGGACACAGACGTTCACACCTGCACGGTCAGAGTGTGTGTACGTTTGCCTGTGTTCTGAGACATCTGTTTAAGAAATCTTTAATCTTGTCCTTTGTCGTCTCATTCTCATTCATTATTACTGTCATCAGAATGCAAGGCCCCCTAGACCTGGGGTGAGGTGGAGAGGGATTGTATTTAAGAAGGGAAAGACTCAGAAGAAATTGCGGTCAAGGAACACTGAAGAGAGCATCTCAGGTGATGTCTGTGGATAGCCGTGGAGTCAATCTGTTTAGAGCATAAACACAGACGATGCTTTGAAACTCTTCTCAAAGATTCTTTGCGTGAATTGGCAATGATATCGAATTGCAGGCTGATCTCTTAACCATTCCAAATCTAAGCACTACTTCTTTTCCACCAAGCTTACCGATGGAAAGGAAATGTAAGATGTTAAGACAGGGACCTATTGGACTCCTCTTCCCTCTCTGCACACCCAAACTTCACCCTTGGAGGCTTTCCCCATATGTAAATGGATGTGATCTGAGAGTCATCAAAGAGACTTCCTGTTCTCAATATGTCCTCTGCTGGCTGCACTCCAGACCTTCATTGCTACATTTCTGTCCAATTAAGAATCTTCAGTTCATTCTGGGAGTTCAGAAGGGCTGAGTAAATCTGGAGAGGCACATAAATTGAGTCCAATACAGCATATTTGAAATTTGTGCTGTCCTACAAAAGGTGATGTATGTCCTATAAAAATATTCAAGAGAAATGGAGTAATATTATGCTTACCTGTTTGTATTTTTTATTACAAAATATTAAAATTAGAGTATATTTTACTACTTTCATAACTTTTATTGTTGAGTATTTTTACTCATATAAATTAGATTGTAATAAACTTCTTTATAGCTAAATCTTCATTCATCTCTTTTGATTATTGACTAAGGATACTTTCTTAGAAGTTAACTACGGTGCCCAAAGGACATGTCTTAATTTCTTTTTATACATGCTGCCCAATTGTCCTCCAGAAAGACTGTACAAATATACACCCCTAAATTGCCCTCCAGAAGTGCAAGGCGCCTAATTCTCAGCATATTTTTTTGAAAAACTCAATATTAAAATTCTTAAAATATATTGACCTTTTTATAGCTGAACATTTTTGTGACATTTTTTTTTTTTTTTTTTTTTTTTTTTTTTTTACAAGCAGGCAGAGAGGCAGGCAGAGAGAGAGGAGGAAGCAGGCTCCCCTAGAGAGCAGAGAGCCCGATGCGGGGCTCGATCCCAGGACTCTGAGATCATGACCTGAGCCGAAGGCAGCGGCTTAACCCACTGAGCCACCCAGGCGCCCCTTTTTGTGACATTTTTAATTAGTATTTTTATTACTAATGAAGTTAAATATGTTCATGTTTATTAAACATTTATATTTGTTTATTTGTGAATTGTGTATATATATCTTCTTCTCATTTTAATCTCAGGTGATTGTATTTTTTTCATACTTATTTGTAAAGACTATTTATCTATTAAAAATAATAACTTTATATATTATATACTGGAAACACTGAATTTTTCCTCAGTTTGAAAATATCTTTTACATTTTTGGAGCATTCATCTTTACATACATTTATAAACTTATAAATTTATACTTTTTATATGGTCAGATCTATTCCTCTTATCTGTCTTTCTTGGTGTTATGCTAAAAAAGTTTTTTTTTTTTTTAAAGTTGGCTCCATGCACAGCATTGGAGCCCAATACAGGGCTTGAACCCATGAATTAAGTCAAAGTGCCCTAGTTGTTAGTGGGGGATTGGGTTATTCACCAGATGAAAATTGGGGTTCTGTGTTGATTTTAAATCTTCATTTTTTTTTTTTATGCCTGAGAATATCCTGTTTAAGTGGTTATTTTGAAGTGTTCTATTCTCCTGAAATGCCTGTGTGCACTCATGCCCTGCATTCAATGTTTTCAGATCCTTATTCAAATAACTTATAGTCATCTTACAAGAGGCTGCTTCAGTGGTTCTGAATCATGGATGCACATCTGAAATAAATGGAGAGCATTTAAGACAAGATTCCTGGCTTTTCCCCCAGAGATTCTGATGTGGTTCATCTGAAGTGAGACTTTGGCACCGATCATTCTAATGTAGAACTAAGATGAGAATCATAGTTTAGAAAATTCTGGATCAAATCAACTATAGATTTTGTTAGGATGCACATTTTAGATTTTCATCTGAGAGTTAGTTTCCTTTAGCCATCAAGTATTGACATTTTTATTTATTTATTTGAGAGAGAGAGAAAGAGAGAGAGCACATGAGCAGGGGGAGAATGAGGGGCAGAGGGAGAGAGAAAAGCAGACTCTCCACTGAGCAGGGAGCCCAACGATGAGACAGGGCTCCATCCCAGGACTCTGGGGTTATGACCTGAGCAGAAGGCAGATGCTTAGCTGACTGAGCCACCCATGCACACCAAGTGTTGACATTTTTTATTTCAATTTTATTTGATTTTGCATTAAAACTCATTGCAGAGAGGGTGATAGGAATGACGATGGGAAGGACAGGGGAGTGGATATGACTATAAGTTAAGTGCTTTACCTTAAAGGTCTTTGTGAAGCCACAGAAAAATAGCCTACCTTGAAATCTAGTTGGATTTCCAGAGCACTTGTTGACTGGTGTCTAACAGAGGGCATGTGGGGGACATTTTCCCTTGACACTCAGCTGCCTGCAATGAACTATTTCTGTCCAGCTGGGGGAATTCAAGAGGTAACAGCACTGGTGTGTTACCAGCTGCCCTATGCTACAGACTTCAGTTTTAACTGGTTTCTTTCAAGGCCTTTTCTCAGTTCCCTGCAAGTGACTGAGAGAAGAAGTTTTCCACTGAACATTTCAAGTAAACAGACCGACTTGGGAAAGTGGTGACCTACCGAGCATCTGGCTAGTGTCTACTCTGCTACATTAGGCCTTTGGACATAGGCAGAGTAGGTTTTAAATGTATCCAAAGGTTTGGACATTGTTTTCAAATGATAGTAGATGAAAATCTTGAATTTTAAATATCAAATTTTATATTATCTTTTTCCCCCCTCGACCTTAAATTCATAGCAGTGACATAACAATGGTGAGTCTTTCCATGGCTGGCCCCAATAAATTTTTTTCTACCTTTTTTAATTTATGCATTAATTTTTGCCTGAGAGTAAAGAGTAGTCTCCCTTCAATCTGCCCACCTTAGTATCTGGGGATGAAGACAGAGAGGGAATGATTGGAGTTGTTCTCAAGTTCTCTCATCCTTTAACCAGTTCCTCTATTTTCACTCCTATTTCTTACTCATCCCCACAGTCTTACTTCTATCCCAGAGTCTTACTAGCTCTGTAATGCCTTTTCAGTGGTTTGCATTATGCCTCCCCATGGTAGATTCTGGACTGTGGGTTATTCCACTGTTTCTTCCATCATTGTGTTTCTATCTGCTTTATAATTCCAGAAAGATGAGGAACTTCTCCTGTTCTGTGTGTTCATACAGCTGTATTCTTTTGTATGGATACATCCTTTTTGGGTGGGATTTTGGATGGAGAGGGAGGTGACTTTCGTGATTTTTTGTGTTTGTTTTTTAGATTTCATTTATTTATATGAGGGAGAGAGAGAGTGAAAGAAAGCATGAGAGGGGAGAAGGTCAGAAGGAGAAGCAGACTCCCCATGGAGCTGAGAGCCCGATGCGGGACTCAATTCCAGGACTCCGGGATCATGACCTGAGCCGGAGGCAGTCGCTTAACCAACTGAGCCACCCAAGCACCCTGGTCTGTGATTTTGTACCTGAAACTCTCCTGCTTTTTATTTTATTACTATGCGGTATCACGTGCCATCTGATTGTTCCTCTTACCATTCAGTGAAACATACCATAATGGTTGATTTGGGAAGTAAATTTACTCAAATCTGTTAGGTTTATACATAGGGATATGGATGAGCAAAGTTACTATTCTTGGGGAGAAAAAAATATGACTCTTACTGTTACTTCTATTCCTGCAGTCCCCTGTGAGACTTCAGAAAATAATTTAAAAACCAAAATAGGTGAAATGTTTCACGGTGTAATTTATCACATTTTATTAGAATGATAAATGACTATAGAATTAAGAGAATGAAGCTTTTGGCAGATTATAGGGCATTCACCTAAGAATAAATTACTTGGGAACTTTTGTTACTTTCTTAATATTTGTCACCAGTTTTTGCCTAAGGGATGATGCCAAGCAGTTCCAAAAGTATGAAATATTATCCACAGCTTGTATCATTTTATTCTTTTTTTTTCTTAATTAAATATGTCTCTCATCTCTTTATCAAGAGGAATAAAACTCAACTGGTATGTATTTAGTCCATTTTAGCTTATTTTCCCAGTACTTTTAAAAAGGCAACTCTATGCCATATGCTATGCACCAGAATGGCTGTAAATAATCATAAAATTAAATGCCAGAATTTACCACTACATGTGGTTTCTCATTAATGTTTGATGTGGCTTCTCTAAACTGAAAATGGTTGAAGGGTTGATTTCTTGTATTATCAAGCTGTGTTCTGAGCTTTCTTGCTGGCCCACCTACCTGGATATATAATTAACTTCAGCTCCCAAAGGCTTTTGGTAGATTTAGGCTATATCTTTGGGAAAATAAGAGTTTATTCTCTGAAACACATATGTGCTATAGGAATAGCAATTCCAAAATTTCTCGTGGTTGTTCCCTAATATGATGGTGACCATATGTTCTGGATATTCCCTAGCAATCCTATGTCATGTACTCTGATTCGGGGGTTTGGAAAATATAGCTGATACCATATGTAACACTTACTAAGTAGGGAGAATAGATCAGGCTGCTATTGCTAATGAGCTAAATGTTATTTTAGGATGAATCCCAAAGTAACCCAGACTGTATCAGTCATTATTTTAGATTCATGCCTTAATTTTCTTCTTTAAATATTATTGAATTTGAGAGAATTAGAAATTTCCATATAGTGAAGACCATGGCCTGCTGGTAAAAAGCGGTTTAGAGGAGAGATTATATATATATTAAAATTAATTTGGGTTAGATTATACTCACTTTTTAGATCTCGTGATTTGATAGTCTTCTTTAGATGTTGCTGTTCTAGAGAATTAGGAATCTCGATGTAGAGGACAATGGTCCCATGTTTACAAGTCCATTTAGAGAAGAGACAATATGAATTAAAATTAAGCTTTTTTTGGGTGTGCTTTGTTCTTCCATTATGGGATCTAGTAAAGCTCGGTTCCATTGGACAATGTATTAATATTTCCATACTTTCCAATGCACTCAGTTTCAAGTCCATCACCAATAATAATAAGGATAGTTATTTCAATAATAAATATTTTGAATGCTGTTTGTGGTGCAAAATACTATGTTGGTGACGAGGAGACTCAAAATAAACCTCTTGGCTTTCACTCTAAAGCAGATCGAATTCTAGTGGTTTGAGAAGAGTACGTGTGGATAAGTACTAGAAGTCAGACAGATGTGGGCTTGTCACTTGTTAACTATGTGACTTGAGCAAGTTAAATAACTTCCCGTGAGCCTCAGTTTTCTCGTTTGTAAACTGTGGAAAATAATCCCTATGTGGTTGTACAGGTTAAATGAGGCGATGGTAGTTTTTCCCAGCAGAACAGTAATTCAACAAGTAATTGGCAAAAGTAGCTGTTATCATTTTCATAATGTAGTTGCTGTTAAAAGTGATCAGCAAAATTTGTCCATTTCAGCCCATGCTTCCATTCAGCAGAAGGGATTGGAAATATTTACTTTAGTTTATATCAGGATTATATCAGGAGAAGTGGAGTTGAGATGTGGCAAGAATAACACAAAATTTCATATCTGCTCCCTGATGGTTGCCAGCACTAATTTCTAGGAACTCTATTCCTGTGCATGTCTCCTAGTCATTCTACTCTCCCCACACCTAGAAGTCCCCACTCCTTTCAGTCTATATAGCTTCCTACAGCACTAAGGAATTTGTTCTGTTTGATGGAGGGGCAGGTCTTACCCCAGCATCTAACATAAATTCAGGGACCAGAGCCAAGAATTGGGCAGAAAGACAGAGAAGAATTTTTTTTCATGATTTTTTTCATTTATTGATATAATCAGCTTTACAATGTAATCAATTTTTATCATATTCAATGAACTGGCTTGATTAATACAGCTAACCTTACATGAAATACTGACTGTCCTAGAGCATCTTGGTTGCTCTGAGCATGGGCTGTCTATGAAATGTATCACCTTCCTGAAAAACGAAGGAGAACATCCACATAAAAAAAAAAAAAAGCTGAAATGCCAGGTGCATTAAGGGACATCCCACCTTCCTTAGAAAACATTTATTCCTACTTAAGCAGAATCTAAGGCCAGAGTGATGATCAGAAGAAAGAATGACTGTATATTCATTGTCTTGGTTTATCTCTTCTGAGAGACTCATGGTTTTTGCTGGGAAAGACCTTACAGACAGAGTTCAATGTTTTTCCATATTTTTGTTTTAAAACTATATGGCAGCCTTTGTTCATATGAAGTCCTCCGTGGAGCCCGGGTGTGAAACAGAGAATAACTAATCTGTATGGGAGTGACCACAGCTTGTTTCCCCGTTCTCCCCCACTCTATTGCTGTCTTTGCTTTCTCCATGTTTTCATTAGGTATTTCCTGAGGTTTTAAACACCATAAACTATAATGAGCATAGTGAATCCTTTCTTTATATGTATAAAGACACTGAGACCTAGAAAAAGAACATTACATATTTAAAATCACGAGCTAATAAATGTCAAAGTAGGTCGTAGAGCCTAGGTTTCCTAATATCCAGGCCACCGTGTCCGCTCGCAATATATTGTCTCTTCATGAAGCTTATGTCTCTTTCCTCCAGAAGTCTCAGTAGAGAGAAAACAGCTGACACAATCTCCTATAGAGGTTACTACTACTACTGTTCCTGTTACTACTACAATTTTTACAAAATGGAAAAGGGAAAACAAACACACCATAGATTAGAATCTTAATATAATGCATATGGATAACTGGATCCTCTGTTCTTCTGTCTTCACAAACACGTTTTGTAGACTGACCAAATTCTGATTGTATTTGAGGAGATACCATATATATGTAAGAAAGAATGTTCTTTAGTTAATCAAAATGGGTTGGCAGCATATATTCCTTTCAACAGAATATTTTGACTTTGAGTACCTCATTAGAAAGGAACTGTCCTATGATTTCCTCTGAAATTGATTATGTGACCCACTGAAGAGGATGACAGAGAAGGAATGAAAAGGTTGCTCCAGACACTTATGCCAAATGCCAGTTATTGTAATTGAACAAAGAAAAGACGACAGTGGCGAATACCGTGTCTCACCATTGCTTGTGCTTCCACTGGGATGAAGTAACGTCATGTACCGCAGGGTCATTTAACGGACTCTGTTGACTGACTTTCACATGCGTCTGTCAGCATATTTGTTTTCTACAGCCACATAACAAATTACCAAAATTTTAGTGGCTTGTAGCAACAGAAATTTATTATCTCATCATTTCCATGGGTTAAGAGGCTGGATACAAATTAGATATGTCCTCTGCTCAGGCTGTCACCAGGCTGAAATCAAGGTGTTGGCTGAGACTTGTGCCCTTGCAAGCTCACGGTTGTTGGCAGATTTATTTCTGTGTGGTTGTATGAGTGAGGTCTCTGTCTTCCTGCTAGCTATAGCCTGGGACAGCTCTCAGCTCCTAGAGGCCCCTCTTCTTTCCCAGCATGGCAGTTTGCTTTCTTCCAGGCCAGAAGGAGAGGGTCCCTCACAGGTTTTTTTCTGCCCATACTCAAGGGCTTGTACCTGAGTGCTGGAATCGTGGGGGCTGGCCTACCACATTCAGATTTTCTCATTATTGCCAGGGCAAAATGAATATTAGGCAAAATTATCAATTAGAGCAAGTTTGTCTTCTCACTAACCTTTAGGAATATCTTGTTAACCCAGAGGAATAGATTACCAAAAGTATTCTTTCTCTCTTTTTCTTTTCTTTTCCTTCTTTCCTTCCTTCTTTCCTTCCTTCCTTCCTTTTTCTTTCTTTCTTTCGTGGGGAAAGTTTGTAGTGACAAAGAAGGGAAAAGAGAAAAAAACCCTTCTCTAACTGTGGAGGATCTACTTAGAATACTAAGTTTATCCCTCAGCGTGTTTCTCAAAAACAGGGAACTCAATACTTTGGTAGCAACCAGTGTGTGAGTGTTGAAACTGTTTTCCTAGCAGTTGTAGCTATTATTGTCATTAGCATTTTTGAAAACAAACAAATAGAAAAAAATCTTCCTGAGTCAAGTTCCAGGGTTTTACCATATCTATTAACACAATTTAGTTCTAGTTGCCAGCTTACAGGGATAAAAACCCAAAAGACTCAATAATAACTTTATGACTAAACATTCTGAGTTAAAAAAAAAAAAAGGCAGGAGGGAACTATTTTGGCAAGAGTGAATCATCAGATGAGTAAAGAGTAATTCATTGTGTTAAAAGATAAACCAAGTCTTATTTAAAATTTTAGGAGTTTATTTGGGCAAAAATTGATTTGTGTTTGGCAGCGTCTGATCTAGTGATAAAAAAGAGCTCTGAGGAGCTGTACAAAATGGTTTTTATAGGCAGAAGGGAGAAGCAACAAAGAAGTTACCCTAGGTTAAAAACCAGTTGATTATTACAAGGTAACTTTTCTTTGGGGCGAGGGTAGGGGTCTGTTAGGCAGACTACCTAACTAGGGCTTATCAGGTGATTCCTGGTTGACTGGTTTGCGATTACATTTCTGGGAGAGCTGGAACATCATTAAGTCTTGGTTTGGTGACATGGGGCTTAGCACAAGTGACTCCATTTTGGACCCATTGTTTGTTCTTATCAATGTCAAAACGGTTTCAGCTCTGTCTTATGTAAAGAAGTCATGTGATTTCTGGCAGCCTTTTCTTTGATTTGGCTCATAAAGAATTACTTCCTACTCATTTCCAATTTCCTTTAGAGTTCCAGGTTGAATCCTTCATAAACTTTTCCAAGTTTAGTTTACATTAAAAATGCCTCAGTTGGGGGCGCCTGAGTGGCTCAATGGGTTAAAGCCTCTCTGCCTTCGGCTCAGATCATGATCTCAGGGTCCTGGGATCGAGCCCCACATCGGGCTCTCTGCTCAGCAGGGAGTCTGCTTCCTCCTCTCTCTCTCTCTGCCTGCCTCTCTGCCTACTTGTGATCTCTGTCTGTCAAATAAATAAATAAAAATCTTAAAAAAAAAATGCCTTAGTAGAACTCCTGGATCTGGCTGCATTTCAGTGGAAAACATTCATGAGTTTCTGTGGATTGGGGTATGGCTCAGACAGGGTACAGATTCTGCAACTGTGGTCTTGGCTCTGATTTCAGACTGGAGCGCCAGCATTTGGTTGAGTTGTAGTGCAAAATGCTTCTGGGTTCAAGGTCCCTGAAACTGGTCTAGTATTTCAGTGGAACATAGGTTCCTGTATGGCAGGACTGTGTGGCTCTCACCACATCTTAGTACTTAGTATTAAGTTAGTACTAAGTACTTCTAGTATGTAGTGCATCAGCTCAGTTGCTAAATGTGGTCCCATATTCCAGTACTTTCAGCACCAGTCTCCCAGGTGGGTGAAAAAATGGGGGAATGAATGAGAATTATGCCTCTATGTTAATATGATTGTCTTTCCTCTATATATTCTTCCTTACTTTCTTCTCTCTCTCTCTTTCCTTTGGGGGAGAAAAAAGAACCTAGACAAAAAAGAAAGGAAAAGACTTGCTCAGTGTCAAGAATCCAGCCACAGATAGAATTTGTGGTCCCCTGGACTTTTGCCGAGATACATGGGAATGACAACAGCTGTGATGCAGCTTGTCAGGAGATTCAAAGGCTGGTTACATCAGTAGAGATTCAGATTTTCTAAACAGGACCTTCAGCATAAGCTTCTTGAAATCAAGGGAGTTATGACATCTTTCCCAAGATGTTTTCCCTCCCACCATCCCTCCAGCCCTCTCTTCTTCATTGATGGCAAACATTTTATAACTGTGGTCATTAACTTAGGTGATGAGTGATTCCAATAAGGACTCTCACTCACTCTTAAAATGATCCAGCTAAGGGGGCGCCTGGGTGGCTCAGCGGGTTAAAGCCTCTGCCTTCGGCTCAGGTCATGATCCCAGGGTCCTGGGATCGAGCCCCACATCAGGCTCTCTGCTCAGCAGGGAGCCTGCTTCCCTTCCTCTCTCTGCCTGCCTCTCTGCCTGCCTGTGATCTCTGTCTGTCAAATAAATAAATAAAATCTTTGAAAAAAAATGATCCAGCTATGCTCAGTTGTTTTAACTATTATCCCCATGATTAAGTTGTTTCAAGGACTTTGGCGTTGTTTTCCACAGGTAAAATACCCATTCACAATCCATAAAATGTCTGGAATGAATTAGTTCTAATTGTATGGCTGTGTGGTACTAGTGAACGAGCTTTTAAACTGGCCGACACACGGTTTTCATCCAGGACAGTTATCCTTCAGGTGAGCAAGATGGTAAGTGACTGATGTCAGAGGGATACATGTTTTCCAATTTGTCTTGGGCTTCACAAAGGCAGTAAGGGCATTTTCTGCAACTGCTCTTATATATTAAATAATTCTCCTTTTCCTCTGCCCTTTGAATAAAATGACCCTTATTCAGAGAAAGCAGTATGAAAGGATTGTCACTGTTGGCCAAGTGTGAATTTGAGAAAAAGGACATGGCTCATTTTTCATTGCTATTTAAAAACTCACAGCCAAATCAGTGTAATGCTTATATCTTAAAAAGCTTTGCCACCAGAAAGATTATTTTTTTCCTTCTAAAGTAGACAAATTAGGCCCTTAAATTCAGACAGACTTTTCTTCCTATACCACTCAGAGCCTTCAGAAGAGCTTTATGATGTCAGTAGTGTTGGGAAATTCAGCTGAGCTAAGTGCTTAATACTTATGTTGAGTTTTGAATTCCCATTGAAGTCATGCTTTTTACAAAGTTCACATAGTAATTTCAGATATGTGACATTACCAAAGAGTCATGGGATCATAGCAGAGAATAGATAAATTACAAAGATCCTCATGCCCAAGTTACTCTATTTTCTCTCAGTTGATTGTTTTATTCTAAAACAAAACAAAACAAAAACCCAAGCCTGTATTCCCCAAAACATTACTTTCTGCTAAAACATTGCTTAAGTTTAAAAATGTCCTGTCCTGCTACAGTTTCATATTTTAATGAAATATTTTTAAACCCTACAGTTCATATTAATATAGACTATTTTTTTCAAATGATGCAGATTCTCTATTTTAGTGAACCCCTGGAAAATAACTCTGGATTGGAAGTTAGACTAAGTAGGGAAATAGCCAAATAGTGGCTAAGCCCAAGACATATGCCGAGTCTCATAATTCTCATACTCATACCCCACAGCCTTGGCTCAGATGTAAGAATCATGTGACAGACCCATGGACCTCTCCTCCCTCAGAGCCACCACTCACTCTTGCTAAGGCTTTCTACTCAAGAAGATGATCTTCTCAGATGAGAGTGTTCCTCATCAAATGTATATGCTTTATTGCTAGAGCCTTCATGCAAACACATAATCCTGAAGCAAGAGAATTTACTCTCTTAGTTATAATAAAGTCATTTGGAATAAGAGCAATGGAGAGGCACAATGACAAAACACTTTGTGCTACTCTTCTGCTGTGCATTGTCAATCTGTGCCTGAAAAAGACCTTTATGCTTATACAGAAAGATGCTCCCAAATTAGTGTCAAGGGGACCTGTTTTTTGATGTCTTCTACACATTCTGATTCAGGTTGTCTTCATGCAACAACTGTTTACTCAAGAGCCTGCTAAGAGCCTGGGCCCATGACGAGTAGTTGACGGATGACAGTCCTTCTATAAATTCACGTCTAGTACAGCAACAGCTATTCTACGCAGTCTCATATAATGTGATACTGTGAGTGCCATTCAGGAGATACAGGTGCAGATAATACAGCATGCTGAAGAGCTGAATAAGTCAAGATGGAGAAATGTCTGTTCATATCTTCTGCCCATTTTTTGATATGATTGTCTGTTTTGTGTGTGTTGAGTTTGAGGAGTTCTTTATAGATCCTGGATGTCAACCTTTTGTCTATATTGTCATTTGCAAATATCTTCTCCCATTCCGTGGGTTGCCTCTTTGTTTTGTTGACTGTTTCCTTTACTGTACAGAAGCTTTTGATTTTGATGAAGTCCCAAAATTTCATTTTCGCTTTTGTTTCCTTTGCCTTTAGAGACATATCTTGAAAGAAGTTGCTGTGGCTGATATCGAAGAGGTTATTGCCTTATTCTCCTCTAGGATTCTGATGGATTCCTGTCTCACGTTGAGGTCTTTTATCCATTTCAAGTTTATCTTTGTGTACGGTGTAAGAGAATGGTCGAGTTTCATTCTTCTACATATAGCTGTCCAGTGTTCCCAGCACCATTTATTGAAGAGACAGTCTTTTTTCCACTGTATATTTTTTCCTGTTTTGTCGAAGATTATTTGACCATAGAGTAGAGAGCCCAGATATGGACCCTCAACTCT